>NC_077239.1:30252133-30327133 GCF_947179165.1 Solanum dulcamara | reverse complement strand
TCAACGGGATAGAGAATTCAATGAAACAATATATGTGATCAATTTTTCTAAATTACATACATGATCAGAGAGGTATAACTCTGTAAGAAATGGAGAAACCTTAGTCCATTCTTTGTATAAATTTAAATATTCAAATGGTAAAATCTTTACCGATGGTCCATGAAAAGTCCACCACCTTATGAACCAGTTTGGAATTGGTCTGTCAAATTCCTTGGCACATATTTCTATAAACCAAGTGTGCTTATGTTTATCATTATTGTAATAGAAAATCTTGTTAAAGGCTTGGATATAATCCCAATAAGTAAGGTTTATGTTCATTTTGTTCACACAAACCGATCGTTCATTCATAGTGGAGATTGCCTACTCTTCCACAGATATAATCTGTTTGATAATCACTTTTGAGAAGTTATAAACATTCTCTTCCATTGAAAAATGATGGATTTCAACACTTCTAATTTTGATTAATATTCTTTCATAATAAGTTTGAGTCTTATAAGATTCTCCTAGAAAATATAATCCCCTTATCAGATATCATTGGAATATCTTCCATGGTTCATCGCTTCTCTGAATGTCAGAGTTTTCCAAAAGAAGTATAATTTCTTTGGTGGATCCTTCTTCATAATATTTATGATCATCAACTTCTTTGACCATAGAAGCAAATGTATCACTTTGCCTTTTAGATTCCAAATATGCTTTTAGCTGCCTATATAATAGACTGTCTTCTAAAATATCTTCCACATTAATGGTTGGAGTATTAGCCTTTGGAGCTGATGAGGATGATGCTTCTCCCATCTTTGAGTTTATCAAACTCTTATTTTCCAATCTCAGGACTGGAAAATTATTAGATGAGGATGAGGAACCAAACCATTTTGTATAACAATCTTTTTGTAAATATCAAGATGCTTGATATGTGTTTTAAAAGTTTTTGAGTATACTAAAATATCATAGATATAAACAATGATAAAATCCAAATATGGATTAAAAATATTATTCATAATTTTTTGAAATTTAGAAGGGGCATTTTTCAAACCAAAATACATAACGTTCCATTCATATTGCCAAAAAAATAATTAAAAGTAGTTCTATAAGTATGCTCTTTAAAAATCTGAATTTGCCAATATCCTGATTTTAAGTCAAATTTGGAAAATATATTGGCGTCATATAATCTTGATAATAAAACTCTTTTATTTGGAATAGGATACCTAATCCATTTTAAAAATTTATTTAAAGGTTTATAATTAATAACCAATCTGGGAATGTCACGCTCCTTTTCTGCTGCATTATTGACATAAAAAGCAGTGCAAGACCAAGGAAACTTGGATGGTTTAATTAAACCCTTTTGTAAAAGATTATCAATCTTTTTTTTTACAAAATTCCACTAACTTAGCATTCATTTGACAGGGACGTGACTTAGTGGAATATCATCTTCACAAAAGTTGTCCTCATAAGGAAAAGTCACAATATCATTTTTTCTATTCCAAAAAGCACTTGAATGATCAGCACAAATGTCAATAGCCAGCTGTTCAGAAATCAATTTGATTTTTTCCTATACCTTAGCAGGATGCAATGTATCAAAAATGCTCATACTATAAATTTCAAGTTGTAGAGAATCAACATACTTTTATTTCATATTAATTAAAGCATTAATATCTCTAGTAATTGATTCACTTATAAAAGTAAAAGATATTTCTTTATCTTTAAAACTAACAGTAAATCCTTTTGCATCAATTTTTGAACAATCTTTGGCTCTTAATTCTAATGAGCAAACTATCTGTTTATTAAATAAATGAGATATTGATTCTTATGGATCTAGATTCAATTTTATGCATATCGACATGGTTCAAATTGCTTTTAAGCTTCTAACTCTTAAAGGGTTACCTGAAACCTTTCTAGCTACTTTTCGAGATGCTAGAAATCTAAATTTTAGACAATTGAAGATTAGATTGTGTGTTGAATTAAATTTGACCAGATGCCACAGTAAATTCAATCGAACTCATCAACGATTGATAGTTCTAAACAAAATTCTTTTTTAGGCATGTTGCAGATTGTAACTGCTCATAGATGGTATATTAGATTTACTATTTGGATCAATAATGAATTTATTATCACTAACACTGCGATGATTGATAGCGGAGCAGATGTTAGTTGCATACAAGAAGGGTTAATACCCTCTAGATTATTTTAAAAAATTACTCATGCTGTTAAATCTACATCTGGACATACTTTAGATATAAAGTACAAATTATCTAAAAACTCATATTTGTCAGAATAAAGTATTCATTCCTCATTTCTTTTTATTAGTAAAAGATCATATGCATCCTCCAATTTTACTTGAAATTCCTTTCATTAATGCTATTTATCCTTTTTCAATTGGAAAATTATCAATAATACCAATAGGTTTAGCACTCAAATTAGAAAGCTTTTTATCAAGTAGTTTTTCTAAATCATTTAAAGACTTAGATTTCAAATTCTTTATTTCAATAGGACGTTGAATATGAGTTGGAATATTAACAATAGTTGATTTACTTTCAGAAGTGGAGGCAATATATCAGTTGTCTAACTCATACTCATGGATTTAATCAAAACAATTAACTCATCGAGTTTTTATCAAGAGAACTAATATGCTCACCGATAACTTTAACATATAAACTCAAATAATTATTTTGAGTAATTAAATTATTTATTTCTCTAATTCTAATTTTAGCAACATCATTATCAATAAATTTTTGAAAATAAGAGAAAGTAAGACCCGTATTATTGGGCAAAATAAAAAGATTTTGAGGAGGGTAAATTACTTTAGTAATATTACCTCTTCAATCTTTAAAAGTTCTTTGTTCTAAAACCTTTATGTATAAAGGTGAATAAGTGGTTATAAACCATGGAACAAAATACATAATTTGATTATGCAATGCACAGTTTCATAAAACTCTTGAGAAATATTATTTAAATCATCTTGGCTATAAGCCTAAAAAAACAAAGTTTTGAATTTGTCCTAATTATTTTGACGAAATTCTTTTTGAATATGTTGCCGAGCCAGGGAACTCGAACTAAAATATATTTGATGCATCAACATAATTTAAAGATTATTTCTGTCAAACACCTCATTACGATCAAAATTCATTTCGAATGCAGTAGGTTCTATATCAGACTATTTATCAGTAACCTGCACAATATTAGTCGTAGGGTCAATCTTAACCCTTTCAACAACCTTTTCACTCAAAGTATCACTGAGAGTATGCAAAGATAAAGCCTATTTCTTGCTGGACCATAAATAGGAACATTAGGAGAAATAGGGGAAATACACTGTATATCAGATTGTATATACACTATATATAGTGTATACAATATTATTTTTGTATATCGAACTATATACACACTGTATACCACATGTTTGTTCCTTGTATCTATATATATCATTGTATATTAGACTATATATATACTGTATATCCGTATATACAACATTGTTTTCTTGCATATCAGACTGTATAGATACTGTATATCAGTTTATACGACACTGTTTTCCACCTCTTTTTGGGCAGCGAGACTAAAGATGATGAACAGAAGATGACTTCACCACCATCCAAATGCTTGATGGAACTCCAATCCAAAAAAAGAAAAACTAAAAATTTAGACTCAAACTTTCGTGGGTTCGATGTTATAAGAACTCTGTTCTTAGCTTAAATTTCTACTTCAATCTCCTATATTAGACTATATATACACTGTATATCCATGTATACAATATTGTTTTCTTGCATATCAGACTGTATAGATACTGTATATCAGTTTATACGACACTATTTTCCACCTCTTTTCGGGTAGCGAGACTAAAGATGATGAACAGAAGATGACTTCACCACCATCCAAGTGCTTGACGGAACTCCAATCCAAAAAAAGAAAAACTGAAAATTTAGACTCAAACTTTCGTGGGTTAGATGTTACAAGAACTCCGTTCTTAGCCTAAATTTCTACTTCAATCTCCTATATTAGACTATATATATACTGTATATCCGTGTATACAACATTGTTTTCTTGCATATCAGACTGTATAGATACTGTATATCAGTTTATACGACACTGTTTTCCACCTCTTTTCGGGCAGCGAGACTAAAGATGATGAACAGAAGATGACTTCACCACCATCCAAGTGCTTGACGGAACTCCAATCCAAAAAAAGAAAAACTGAAAATTTAGACTCAAACTTTCGTGAGTTCGATGTTACAAGAACTCTGTTCTTAGCCTAAATTTCTACTTCAATCTCCTATTTTCCTCGAAGAAAAATATATTTTGAAAGCTAAATTTTTTTACAACTTTTAAACTGGGGACAAGAATCCAAAATCCTAGCCAAGTTAAGATAATTTCTAACTTTAGGGTGGTTAGACAACCTCTCATTTCTTCCTTCTTCTTAATGAGAATATGAACATTTATATAGGCTCCAAAAATCTAAAAATCTCTCAAAGATTTTCTGTCACGCCCCGAGAGGGTACCCTAGGCGTGGCCGGCACTCAGAAACTATTTCTGGCTTCCGAGAGAACCACTTGGTCTCATTTCTTATTTATTCATCAGCGGAATACTTAAGAATACTAATGTGGGCTTGTCATAATCAAAGGAAAAATAGATAATTCTTAGAAGAAGTAGTTTCTAAGGAGAACTACTCTAATTACATCATCAAACTCTGTCTATGAAGCCTCTAATACTCTTAGATGGTGCCAATGACATGTCCATGGATACCTTAAAAGAAACATAATACTCAACAATAATTAAAGGATAAAGAGTTCCTCCGAATACAAGAAAGACTCACCAAATAGCTGAAAATAATGATCTTCAACGAAACGCCTGTTGAGGATCTATAACACCTGTATCTGCATCATAAAATGATGCAGGTCGAATGATGTCAGTACGTGGAATGTACGAGTATGTAAAATGGCAGAAAGGTAAGGACAGATATCAATAAACTCCTCTCAAGAAAACTCAGCTCAAAACTCAACATCATCTTAACATCAATATGTAATGCAAGTTTAAAATATAATAATAAAAATAATAGTAACAAGCAATGCTTACTCAGTTGGGAGTTTCTCTAACCGACAACCATCACTTATGAGCTAGCGATGATACAACGAAGCGATGTTGTTGCCACATCCATCCAATACCTTGCCAGGGTAAAGGACATCACCATATTGGATCCACTCATCAAAGTCCTCTTTTTGGGACTCAAGAGGCATAGCCTCCATCCTACGCTGGCTACGTAGTTCTGGGGTTTGAGTAAATTAAACTCTTACCCAACTCGGTGATCAATACTACTCCCAAAATATGTGCTCATATTAAACTCATCATCTAGTCTCATTGGACTTTAATTTAAATCATCAAACTCATCTCATTTCATGTTCATCAATCATTATACTTCCAAAAACATCATTTACATCTCATCAAAATATCTTGCTCAAAATATTATTTGCTCAAATTCATTCAAATTCAACTCTTTTGCTCTTTCAAAACTCAATAAAATACATATATAGTATTAATTCATATAACTTCTTTTTATCAATGAAAATAATAAAAAGCCAACATCTTTACTCAAAACATGTGTAAAAATATTCATGAACATCAAATCAATTAGGATTCATGGGAAAGTAGCCATGAAAAATAATTCCAATAATATGAAAGATAATAATAATAATAATATTAATGCATAAATATATCAAACTCAATAGAAGAATAATTAATTTATTTAGAATTCAAGATTTGGATAAAACTCAACTATAACTCAATTATAATGAATTTAAATATTGGGCGCATGGACGAACTCAATCCAATGCTATGAAAGCCTTACATACCTTAAATCCGAAGGTTTACTCCGAATTGGAACACTCTTGGACCCCTAGCCTTTTTTTCTCGCCGGAGCGTTTTGTGTACTACCCGGAGTATAAGAATTACCGGAGTAGTATTTTTATACTACTAAAACTAAAACTATATTTGAGAAAAAGTATATAGAGAGAAGAAATGCTTAAGAAAGCTTGATGAATAAAATGAGGAAATAAGGTGGGTATTTATAGGTGGAAAAGAGGAATCTAACAATAAATAAAATAATTATAAAGAAAAATCTGAAAATTTAATGGAATATATTGATGTCATGGATAATGTTAAATGGAGGACAATTTATTTCATGAATGATGTCAAATGTATCTAGATCTTTCCATGGTAGGTAAGATGAGTTCTTTTTAACAGAATACTCTTTTTCGGAGCTGCGTTTGAATAAGATAAATTCCTTATTAGGATTTGGTTTCTTCATAAGAATTGTATATATGGAAGTCTAGTTTCATATCGTTTAAGAATCAACCAATTTGGAGCATCCTACAGTGAGATATGAATTTTCTTCTATAAATACTCAATTCCGTCACAGCACTATATCTTGCAAAGATTAATTTATTTGATCTACTTATACTCCGAATCTTAAGATATGTTCTGCATGAAAGTTGTAGGTAATAATGTTGTGGTTACTCAGAAATTTGAATAACCTAATTTGGACCAACCTATGAAAAGTTATACTCAAAATACAAAGGCTGTATTATTTTCGTCGAGAATTGAAATACCGACATACAACATTTTGGGGGTTGTTACATTTTCGATGTGGGAGATTGGAGAATTTTTATTTTAAAGAAAAAACTAAAATTTTAAAAATACAAACTATAATTAAAGTAATCTAACTAACATTGTATTTAGTAAAAAATAAAATCTTTTGACATGATTTTCGAATAACCACATAAATAGTAATCAAAGATATAGTTATATAGAAATATGTATATTATATTAAAATTTATAAAAAGATAAAAATAGTTAAAAATAACATGAAAATATCTTTATTTTTATAAAAATTAATTATTTCAAAAATATTCAAAATTCAAAGAAATGTGATAGCTAATTTGCATTATAGCGGGTAAAAATTGGGTGTTAACAACTATCCCTTTTTTTTGAATAAGATTGATAAAAGAGATCCTAGACAAAGAAAATTGACAAATTCAATTTTGACCGACTCCATTTTCATCTTTCTAAAAAGAGGTTGGTACAAATTTTGGAATTATGACTGGACCCTAAAATAACCACACACCTTCTGATAGAAATGTGGTTTACTGTAGTGGAAGTCATTTTCTCAGCTCGTATCGTATGAGTTTGGTATTTCTCTTCGAACTGTGTCCTAGTTTGCTTCTAAGAAAAGGTTCCACGTTGTGCTGCTTCCTTTTTAATGTTGTTCACACTTTTTTTCATCCTCTTTGCATGTTAAAAATCTTCATTGATCCATTAGTAGGATAAAGCTACTCTATCAGTAGGATGGTGATCCATTGATAGATTACTTGGCAAAATAAATACATATTCATCGGTAGGACGAATAAATATGCTCCATCTATAGGATAATACTGCTCCATCGGTAGAAGGGTGATCCATTAATAGGATACTCAACAAAATAACTATATGTCTATTGGTAGGACGAATGAAGATCCATTGGTAGGATATAAATACTGCTCCATCGGTAGGTGGGTGATCCATTAATAGGATATTTGACAAGATAACTGTATATTCATCGGTAGGACGAATGAAGATCCATTGGTAGGATATAAATGCTGCTCCATTGGTAGAAAGGTGATCTATTAATAGGCTATTGTCAACCCGATTCCTCAGGTCATGATGACACCTACTATAACCCACTAGTAGGTAAGCCAACCCGTAACTTCAAGTAATGGGTTCGAGGGTGAAAGCTAAACAAGAGTGGCAGATTATAAAGATAAGCAGAAAGAATAAGCGGAAGTAAACCAAAATATGATACTAAAGATCCCTCCCAGAACCTGGAAGTCACAAGTACGGAGCTGCTACAAAATAAAAGATGAGTACAAGTATTGAAAGTGGACCAAAAATATATACAAAAAAACTGACTAGTCTCAAAAAGCAAAAGACGGGCCATCCATACTGAAGGAGAAAAAAAATGATCTAAAAACGCCTAGTGCTCACCTTAGTCTTCGAAGTAGACTACAACAGGCTCGATCTATCCACGGCGGTTGCTGGTGCTCGGTCCTGCATCACGAAAGTAGATGCAGAGTGTAGTATGAGTACCAAGACAATAGATACCCAGTAGGCATCATAGGCCGACTGAGCAGAAATGTGAAAACAATATGAAAAAGAGGAATGAGCCTAAATAGGAATCAATATTAGCATCTAAAGTGAAAAGAATACTATCTATGAGAGCTACAACTAACTATACCCAACTGGCCCCTAAAAGCCCAGCAGGGACAATCGTGCGCAAGTTAAATAAAAATCCGAATGAACCCCCATAAGCTCGTCGAGTACACAGAATAGATACAACTACCAATGCTAGGAATCAAGAATCTACGAGGCCAGGAACCAAAGAATTGTTTCATTTCCAAACCCAGAATCTCCAAGAGTCAACAAACAAGGGGTGCCTTAGGGGTCGAGGCCGGGACTGGGACCCAAATGCTTGCTCGAATGTCCAATGTGGCCAAGGTCCAGACTGGGTACCCGGATGCTCTCCATAATACATTGGTGCAGTCGAGGCCGGGACTGGGTACCCGAATGCTCGCCGTAATGCATCAGTATGATCGAGGCTAGGATACTCGAATGCTCGTCATACTAGCAAGCTGGCAGAGGCCGGGGCTGGGTACCTGAATGCTGCTCGATAATTCAGAACGGAGGCTGGGACTGTGTACCCGAATGCCCACAGATAATTTATCCCATGGTGCCGAATAATCTTTCTCCTAACTAGACTACAACAGTACCAAGAATCTCCTCCCCAATATGTCAATTGATATGCTGCTAAAACTTGAGCCAAAGCTGAAGTCAAATGGTCAAGAAATCTAGTATTGTCGACGCATCTCGAAGACATGGTTATACCGAGTTATGGATAGAGCAAGGGTATCTCCTAGTTAAGGCAAACTATCAAACACTAGCCCGCTATATCGTTCTACAAGGATCTAAGTCCGCCAGAGCGATATCGGGGCAACTAAAGTAGGTTTACAACCTATATTAAGGCCAACATACTCCACAATATCAGCAACATTCTCATTAAACTATTCTTATAATACTAATAAATAACGATAAGACACGCATGCTTCCAAATACCCAAAAAACCAGATAACAAGTCTAAAGCATGATTTCTAACATCTAAGATATATCATTAAACTACCCAACCCAAAATCCAAATATTTCAACATGCTTTCACACATTTCAGCTCAATCTAAATAAAGGAAAATCATATCCTACCTATAGGCTGAACACACGAGCTCCAAACCACAGTGTCGGAGCCTTTCCTTTCTGAGCGGTTTCAAAATGCTGCCACGCCATCAAAAATAGAAGAACAACATCGATATATTCGTTTAGACACTATTTTCATAATCTTTTGGAGACAGACCAATTTAAGGGTTTAAAATGGGGAATATGGGACCCACATCCAGAATTCTGGATTTGAACCCTAAAATAGGTTCTAAACGTTACCCCAAGCTCACAAATCAATACTATAACCTAATTCAGGGTGGGTAACTATGCGGGACAAGCATGCAACCAAAATTCACAAAATTCAAACCAAAAGATGAAAATGATAGCCTCTTGATTAGCGAATTCTGAAAATACTAGACCCTCCCATTCCAAACAAATTACACCATGACATTCTTTGCAAAAAAACACCACAATCTAGCCTCAAAAATCACTAAAAATGGACTTCAAATGATCAAGATACAATCTTGCAAAATTCCACACAATTTCAATTCGAAAATGGCCAAAATAGTACCTAGATTCGTAAATTTACCTCACAAGAAGCCTCCCCACAAGATTTTGAGTTTACCATCGAATTCCCCACGAAATTCTCTTGAGCTTAGACCTTTGAACATCAAAATCGGGTTTATATAAACCAAGAAATAAATTTTCAAAATTCTTTAAAATTTAATTCCAAAAATAGAAAGGACAGCTGCTATAACGTGAATCTTACCACAAACGAAGAGTACCCAGTAGTCTCCAAGCACTCCAATCTTAGCCACGAACTTCCCGAACACACTGGGCTTTGAATCACCCAAAATGGAGCTCTAGAACTCAAGTTATGGGGTTTTAAAGTTGAGACAAAAACCCACAAACGGCCTGCCTTGCACCAGATATTTTTTGCTGCAATATTTAATTTTGAAAAATCCAAAATCTCAGACGGAGTGCTTGGAATTCATATGAAATTCGATAAAAATAAACCAGATATGCTATCTCACTAAATTCGATATTCCAAACTCAATGGCGCATTCAAAATTCTCATACGAGGCCATTTTAATGAAAAGTGTATCCCACACCCAAGTGCCATTTTAAGCCACATTCCACAATGGGCCTTGCGATTAGACCGGAAGCCTCAAAAAGCAAACGAAGGGTCGTTCTAGACCAAAATAGACATTTTGGAATCAACCGCGCTATCAGAATTTTCATTCGTGTGCATTTTCCAAGAATATTGACCAAAGTCAATCATAGGCTAACTTTCAAAGTCAAAATCACCAAATGGCCCCAAACTCGTATCGATTACCTCGATAGTCATGCCAATAATTCTACTAGCCTAATTTGGCCATTCTGAAGCTGATGGAACCATCAAAATTTGAATTTGAGGTCTCCTTGATCCAAAACCCGAAAAGTCTCAACTAAACCAAAGAAGGCCTTCAAAATACCAAAATGGGCTTGGGAACTCAAAAATTTAGCCATCACTTCTTCTAGACCAAAAACTATCCTCCGAATCCAACGGAGTCGTCGAAATTCCATTCCGATTATCAAAACTCTAAAAGTTAACCAAAATTAAATCTTGACCTAAAATTCCTCAAATTTTCAACTTAAGACCTCAAAATTTGGTTATAACTCCAAAACTGATTTCGTAAATCTCCTAGGCCAATTTTAATATTCCGAAGCTGTTGGAATCGACAAAATTCCGTTCCGAGACTCGTAGCTCTAGTTGGCTCCAAATACTACTTTTGAACACTTGAAGCTTATGAAAACTCAAAATTTCAAAGACTTAACTTTTCATAGGATTTTCTAAAACCAACACCCGATACCAATTAGAAATGACTCGGGGTAACTAAAAAGAGGGGTAAAATGGTCAGTTTACAAAAAACCAAAAAATGACCTTCAGAGTCATTACAACATCCACTAAAAAAACTTTTGTCCATAAAAGTAATGCCAAGGGTATACCTATAGGGCCAAATAAGCTAGGGAACTGCTCCTGCATCTCCTGATCGGTCTCCCAAGTAGCCTCCTCGATCTGACGATGGCGCCACTGGACCTTAACCACAGGGAAGGAATTAGAATGAAGCTGACGAACATCTCTAGCTAGAATAGCAACTGGCTCCTCAACAAAAGTTAGGCGATCATCCAACTCAACAGAATCACATTAAAGCACGTGAGACTCATCTGGAATGTATCGACGCAATAGAAATATAAAAAACAGGGTGTATAGCTAAAAATGCTGGTGGCAAAGACAACTCATAAGCAACCACTCCAACTCTCTTCAGAATATCAAAGGGCCCGATATACCTGGGGTTAAGCTTATCTCGCCTGCCAAATCTCATAACGCCCTTCCAGGCGACACCCGTAAGAACACCTGGTATCCAACCTCAAAATGCAAAGGCTGACGCCTGCGATCAGCATAACTCTGGTGCCTACTCTGAGCTTTCCTCAGCCTATCCTGAATAACTCAGACTCTGGCTGTGGTATTCCAAAGTAAATTGGTACTGTGCGGCCTAGGCTCTGAAGACTCTAACCAACCAATCGAAGTGCGACAATGCCTACAATATAAGGCTTCGAAAGGGGCCATCTGAATACTAGAGTGGTAGCTATTGTTGCACACAAACTCCGCCAAAGGCAAGTACTGCTCCCAATGAACGTTAAACTCTAATACACAAGCTCACAGCATATCCTCCAGAACCTGAATAGTACACTCTGACTGGCCATCGGTCTATGGATGAAATGCCGTGCTAAGATCAACTCGGGTGCCCAACTCTTTCTGAAAGTCCCTTTAGAAAATAGAAGTAAATTGAGATCCCCTATTTGATATAATGGACACTGGTACTCCGTGCAGATGGACCACCTCCTATATATAGTTCCGAGCTAGATGATCTACAGTAAAAGTAGACCGTACTAGCAAGAAATGCACTGACTTGGTCAATTGATCAACGATGACCCAAATACCATCATTACCTCTGGGTGTCCAAGGCAATCTCATCACGAAGTCCATGGTAATCCATTCCTATTTCCACTCGAGAATGGGTAATCTCTGAAAGACTCTCCCAGGCCGCTGATGCTTAGCCTTAACCTTCTGCCAACTTAAAAAATGGGATACATACTCAACTATATCTCTCTTCATACCACACCACCAGTAATGTTGTCTCAAATCCTGATACATCTTCGCGGTGCCCGAATGGATAGAGTACCTGGAATCATGGGCCTCGCGAAGGATCAACTAAATAAAGTCTCTAACTCTAGGAACACAAAGGCGACCATCGAACCGTAGTATCCCATCCGAATATATAGAAGCCTGGCCATACTCACCTCACAATACTAACTCTCGATGCTCTATCGATGTTCCATCTTTAAACTGCCAGCCACGAATCTAGTCTAGTAGAGATGATCGAGCTCCCAAAAAGCCAAAATTGGTCCAAAATCTAAGATGTCCAACCTAACTATACGATTAGCCAAAGACTGGATGTCCAAGTCTAGGATCGCTCCACACTAGAAAAGTAATCTAAAGTACCCATACTCTCCTCTTTCGGCTCAAGCCATCCGCTATTACATTCGCCTTGCTCGGGTGGTAGAGGATAAAGATGTCATAATCTACTAATAGCTTAATCTAGTGCCACTGCCTAGAATTAAGATCCTTATGACTCATAATGTACTGTAAGCTATGGTGATCTGTATATATCTTGCAATGGACTCCGTATAAGTAGTGCCTCCATATCTTGAGCGCAAAAACTACCGCTGCCAACTCTAGGTCATGAGTGAGGTAGTTGCGTTTGTGCACTCTTAATTATCTGGAAGCATATGCAATAACTCGACCCTGCTGCATGGGTACACACCTAAGACCTACACCATAAGCATCACAATATATCGAAAAAATCTCTCCCTCAACTGGAAGAGTTAGAACTGGAGCGGTGGTAAGAAACTCTTTGAGCTTACAAAAGCTCGACTCATACTCCTCAAACCACACAAAGGGAATATCCTGGTGGGTCAAATGGGTCAATGGGGCTGTAATGGCGGAGAAACCCTCGATGAATCTCCGTAATAAATGTGGGCCTAGCCCAACCACGAATAGACTTGATCTTCATAGGATCCACCCTGATACCCTCTTTGGACACCACATGTCCAAGAAATGCCACAGACTCCAACCAAAAATCGCACTTTGAGAATTTAGCATAAAGCTGCTGGTCTCAAAAAGTCTGGAGCACAACCCTCAAATGTTGCGCGTGCTCCTCATTACTCCGCGAGTATACTAGTATATCATTAATGAATACAATCATGAAGGAGTCAAGATAAGGCCTGAATACTCGAGTCATAAGGTCTATAAAAGCTGAGAGGGTGTTAGTAAGACTAAAAGACATCAAAAGGAACTCATAGTGGCCATAGCGAGTCTAAAAAGCAGTCTTAGGAATGTCGACTGCTCTAATACATAACAAGTGGTAGCCAGACCTCAAATCAATCTTAGAAAACATGGCTGCACCCTGAAGCTGGTCGAACAAATCATCAATATGAGGTATGGGGTAACAGGTTTTCGCCATCAACTTGTTCAGCTGCTTGTAATCAACACACATCCACATGTCCCATCCTTCTTCTTAACAAATAGGATGAGTGCACCCCACGATGACACACTCAGGAAAATAAAGCCCTTATCTAGGAGATCCTTAAGCTGCACACTAAGCTTTTTTAGCTCTACGGGGGCCATATGGTAAGGTGGTATAGAAATGGGCTTAGTGCCTGGCTCCAAATATATGGCAAAGTCAATATCCCTCTCTGGGGTAGGCTAGGTAGGTCAGTAGGGAAGACATCAGTATACTCCCTAACCACAGGGAGTGAATCAATAGTAGGGGCCTCACTGGACACATTATTGACATATTCTAAGTACGCTAAGCACCCAGCCGTAACTAGCCGTCGGGCTTACATAAAGGATATGATCCCAGTTGGTGAGAGACTATAAATGCCCTATCACAAGACTGGGGAATGCCAGGCATGGCTAATGTAACAGTCTTGGTATAACAGTCCAAAATCGTATGATGAGGGGATAGCCAATCCATACCTAGAACAACATCGAAGTCCAACATATCAAGTAAAATAAGATCTGCCCAAGTCTCATTCCCCTAAATAGTCACCATATAGGATCTATAATAACATCTCAAGTGATTCATAAAAAATACCCAAACGTGGAGCAAAATATATAGACACATAGGAATATGTGGAACCTGGATTAAATAAAGTTGTAGTAGTCTGCTGACAAATAAGGATAGTACTTATAATAACATGATCTGATGCCTCAGCCTCAGCCCTAGCGAGAGCAGCATAGAAATAGCCTTGTCGGCCTTCCCCATGACCATCCGCCCTACCATCTGACCAGCCTCCTTGGGGACCTCCCTAAATACCCTACTGACCATTATGAGACCATGACCTTGATCTATACCTCCTGTTGGAGGTGGCAATACTATTAGCGGTCTAGCTCGACCGAGACACTCTCTAGACCAGTGCTCTAGTGAGCCACAATCAAAGCATCCTGAAGCTGAGTAGCCCATGATAACTAATCCATGGTAGGAAGGAAGCAGACTTGATCCCCTCAAGCTCTGACCTATGGTGGAACCCTCCGAATGGGGATGACTACTCTCAACTGCTGGCAAGGCAGCCTGAACTGGCCAGCTGGACTGGCCCTCTGGTACCTATCCTACTGGAACCACTGGCGGGGCTTATTATAACTATTATGGCCCCTAGACTGGGACCCATTATAACTGCCTTGATGTCTGAGCCTTTTATCACTGCCCCTTCAGCTTGGCGATGAATAATCTAGATCATACGGGCATGATCCACCATATCCAGAAAAGAGAAGCCTATGGAACCAAGTGTTCGGTCCCCAACCTCATGTAAGGTCTCAATCCGCATACAAAAGATCATACTCGCTCCTCGTTAGTGGGTAGAATCATAGTGGCATATAGGGATAACTGATGAAATCTAGTCTCATACTCGGCAATCGTCATGTGGCCCTACTCCAACTAAGTAAATTGATCTCAGAGTCGGTCCCTAACACTCCTAGGGATGTAAAGCCTCTGAGAACTGGGCCCATGTCAATGGTGGTGACCCAGCTGGCCTGGACTGCAAATAAGAGCACCACTACTGTCTGACTGCCCCTCTGAACTGGTGAGTAGTGAAGTCGGCGCCTCTAGACTCCACAAGACCCAAGGAATTGAGTTGCTCCTGAAAGGTAGTCAAGAATTCCATGGCATCCTCACCAATGGCTCTAGAAAATATCGGGGGTGACAACCTCTGAAATACCCCTAACATCTTCTACTCCTGTAATGATATCACACCCTCTAAAATTATTGGCGGGGGGTGCAACAACTAGTGGAGGCGGCTGAACCTCAGGTGTTGGCTGGGCGGGCGAATCCCACGGTGTTGTTATGCCCACTATTGGGGTCGGGGCCTATGGTACAACCCCAATAGCCGTGCGGAGCTGCAAAATCCCTATCTACAATGCTGGGGTCATAATTGGTGTAGCTGGGGGCTGTGCAGCTGGTGGTGGCCCCTCCGGCTGAGGAGAAATAGAAGCGTCCTGATTCTCTTCTACCAGCTCTAGCTCTATCTCTGGGTCGAGAGATGGTGCTGCTCCCCTTCCTACCCCACGAGGCCGACCTCTAGGCCTTCTAGGCCCTGGTGCATCATCATGACCAGTGGTATTATACGTACGAACAATCCCAATGAAAGAGTGGAACAAATGATATTTCAAGAAACCAATAAGACATAACACTAAACGAAATGATACAACATAAAGAATATTCCTAATGACATCCTGTAGCCTCCCAAAGATAAGTTACGGACATCTCCGCATACATTCGTGAGACTCTACTATACGTTAGCTCTGTACAAGTGAGACCAACGAACCTGGGGCTCTGATACCAAATTTTCACGACCTAATTCCTCAGATCATGATGACACCTACTATAACCCACCAGTATAACATCTAAGATATATCATTAAACTACCCAATCTAAATTCCAACTATTTCAACATCCTTTCACACATTCCATCTCAATCTAAAGAAAGGAAAACTGTAACCTACCTATAGGCTGAACACGCGAGCTCCAAACCATATTGTCGGAGCCTTTCCCTTCCGAGCGGTCCTGAAATGCTGCCACGCCATAAAAAATAGAAGCACAACATCGATATGTTCGTTTAGATACTAATTTCATATTTTTTGGAAGACAGACCAAATTTAGGGTCTAAAACAGGGAATATGGGATCCACATCCAAAATTCCAGATTTGAGCCCTAAAATAGGTTCTAAATGTCACCCCAAAATCACAAATCAACACTATAACACAATTTGAGGTGGGTAACTATGCGGGATGAACATGCAACAAAAATTCACAAAATTTGAATCAAAAGATGAAAATGATAGCTTCTTGATTAGCAAATTCTAAAAATACTAGACCCTCCTATTCTAAAAAAATTATACCATGATATTCTTTGCGAAAAACACCACAATCTAACTTCAAAAATCACTAAAAACGGAGTTCAAATGATTAAGATACAATCTTGCAAAATTCTAAATAATTTCAATCCCAAAATGGCCAAAATAGTAGGTAGATTCGTAAATTTACCTCACACGAAGCCTTGCCACAAGATTCTGAGTTTACCAATAGATTCCCCATGAAATTCTCTTGAACTTACATCCTTGAATCATCAAAATCGGGTTTATATAGATAAAAAAATAAAATTTCAAAATTCTTTAAAAATTAATTTCAAAAATAGGAAGGGCAACTGCTCTAACACAAATCTTATCTCAAAAGGAGAGTACCTAGTAGTCTCCAAGCACTCCAATACGTAGCCACGAACTTCCCGAACACACTAGGCTTCGAATCACCCTAAATAGAGCTCTGGAACTCAAGTTATGGGGTTTTAAAGTTGCGACAAAAACCCAAAAATGGTCTTCTTTGCACCAAATATTTTTTGCTACAATATTTGATTTTCGAAAAATCCAAAATCTCCAACAGGGTGCTCGAGATTCGTTCGAAATACAATAAAAATAAACCAGATATGGTACCCCACTAAATTCGATGTTTCGGGCTCAATGTCATATACAAAATTCTCATACGAAGTCATTTTAATGAAAAGTGTATCCCACACCCAAATATCATTTTAAGCCACATTCCACAACAGTATCGAGATTAGACCGAAAGACTCAGAATTAGACCTGAAGCCTCGGAAAGAGAACGAAGGGTCATTCCAAACCAAAATAGACATTTCAGAACTAACCACGTTGTAAGAATTTTCATCCAAGCGTATTTTCCAAAAATGTTGACCAAAGTCAACTATAGACTAACTTTCTAAGTCAAAATCGCCAAATGGCCCCAAACTCATATCGATTGCCTCGATAGTCATGCCAATAATGCTATCAGCCTAATTTGGCCATTCCGGAACTAATGGAATCATCAGAATTTAAATTCGAAGTCTCCTTGATCCAAAACTCGAAAAGTCACAACTAAAACAACTTAGGCCTTCAAAATACAAAAATGGGCTCGGGACCTCTAAAAATTCAGCCAACACTTTTTCTATACCAAAATCCATCCTCCGAATCCAACGGAGTCATCGGAATTCTATTTCGAGCATTGGAACTCTAAAAGTTGACCAAAGTCAAAACTTGGCCTAAAATTCTTCAAATTCTGAACTCAAGACCTCAAATCCTGGTTACAACTCCAAAACTGATTTCGTAAGCTCTCCTAGGCCAATATTTACATTCTAAAATTGTTAGAATTGATGAAATTCCATTTCGAGACCCGTAGCTCAGGTTGGCCCGAAATACCACTTTTGAACACTTAAAGCTTATGAAAATTCAAAATTTATAAAGACCTAACTTTTCATAGGATTTACTAAACCAACAACCGATACCAATCAGAAATGACTCGGGACAACTAAAGGGATGGGTAAAATGGTCATTTTAAAATTATTCCAAAAATGACCTTCAGGGTCATTACAGATACTTGGCAAGTAAATTGGTCTGACACTTAGTTTCTGTATGTCTGGACTAAGATGTTGGTCCATCTGCGTTTTGGGCTCTAAGCACAATTCCACTGCTTATCATAGTTGTATATACACTGTATACCATCTATTTGTTCCATGTATATGTTGTATATCACTGTATATTAGACTGTATATACACTATATATCAGTTTATACAACTTTATTTTCTTGCATATGAAACTGTATAGATACTGTATATTAGTGTATACGATACTATTTTCACCTATTTTCGGGCAACAACACTGAAGAAGATGAGCGGAAGACGACTTCACCACCATCCAAGCGCTTGATGGAACTCCAACCCATAAAAAGAAAAACTGAAAATTTAGATTCGACCCTTCGCGGGTTCGATGTTATAAGAACTCCGTTCTTAGCCTAAATTTCGACTTCAATCTCCTATTTTTTTTGAAAAAAAATATAGATTGAAAGCTATAAATTTTCACAACTTTTAGGCTAGGGACAAAAGTCCAAAATTCTAGCCAAGTTAAGAAAATTTCTAATTTTAGGGTGGCTAAAAAACCTCTCATTTCTTTTTTCTTCTTAATGAGAATATGAGCCTTTATATAGGCTCCAAAAACCCTAAATCCCTCAAGGATTTTCAATGTAGAGATTGGGGAACTTTTTTTTTTTTAGAAAAAACTAAAAATTTTAAAAATACAAACTATAATTAAAATAACCTAACTAACATTATATTTAGTAAAAAATAAATCTTTTGCGATGATTTTCGAATAACCACATAAATAGTAATCAAAGATATAGCTATATAAAAATATGTATATTATATTAAAATTTATACAAAGATAAAAATAGTTAAGAATAACATGAAAATATCTTTATTTTTATAAAAGCTAATTATTTCAAAAATGTTTGAAATTAAAAAAAAACTCGATAGCTAATTTGCGTTGTAGAGGGTCAAAATTGGGTGTCACACCTAACATCAGGATTCTGAGTGATATGAGAATAATCATTATTAGTCAAATCATTTGTGACCTAACTTTGGGATATAATATAACACCCTTAAAACGTTGTATGTGGTGTTTCAATTCTTAATGAAAATAATACTACTTCAGTATTTTGGGCATAACCTTTCATAGATTAGTCCAAATTATGTGATTTAAATTTATAAATAACTCCAACGGCATTACCTACAACTTTCATGAAGATCATATCTTAAGATTTGGAGGATACATAGGTCAAATAAATTAATCTTTGCAAGACATGGTGTTGTGATGAAATGGAGTATTTGTAGAAGACAATTCATCTCTCACGGTAGGATGATCCAAATCAGTTGATTCTTAAACGACATGAAATTATACTTTTATATCTACAATGCATATGAAGACACTAAATCCTAATTAGGAAGTTATCTTGTTCAAACGCATCTCTAAAAAAGGGTATTTCGTTAAAATAAGGTTCATCTCACCAACAATGAAAAGATCTAGATCCATTTGACACCACCCATGACATCAATAGTCCTCCATTTGACATCATCCATGAGATCACAATCCTCTATTGAATTTTTAAGATCATCTTTTGTAATTATTTTTATTTATTGTTAGGTTCCTCCTCCACACCTATAAATACCCACCTTATTTCCTCATTTTATTCATCAAGCTTTCTTAAAAAACTCTTTTCTCTATACACTTCTTTACTCATTCTCAAATATAGTTTTAGTTTTTAGTAGTGTAAAAATACTATAGTGGTAATTCTTATACTCTGGATAGTACACAAAACGCTCCGGTGAGGAGAAAAGGCTAGGGATTCAAGAGTGGTTATTGAGTTCTTTAATTCAGAGTAAAGCTTCGAATTTCAGATATGTAAGGCTATTAATAGCATTGAATTGAGTTCGTCCATGCACCCAATATTTAAATTTATCATAATTGAGTTATAGTTGAGTTTTACTCAAATCTTGAATTCTAAATGAGTTAATTCTTCTTCTATTGAGTTAGATATATTTATGCATTGAGATTATTATTATTTTTATCTCTCATATTATTGAAATTATTGTCCGTGGCTACTTTTCCATGAACCCTAATTAATTTGATATTCATGAATATTTTTACGCGTCTTTTGAGTAAAGATGTTGGCTTTTAATATTCATTGATAAAAAGAGTGATTTGAATTAATACTATAAATGTATTTTATTGAAAGAATTTGATTAAATGATGTTTTAAGTAAGATGTTTTGATGAGATGTAAATGATGTTTTGAAGTGTAATGATTGATGATGAGGTAATGAGATGAGTTTGATATTTTAAATAAAATTCCAATAAGACTAGATGATAATGTTAATATGAGCACATATTTTGGGAGTAGTATTGAGCACCTAGTTGGATAAGAGTTTAATTGACTCAAACCCAAGAACTACATAACCAACGTAGGATGGAGGCTATACCTCTTAAGTCCAAAATAGAGGACTTTGATTATTGGATCCAAGATGGTGATGTCCTTTACCCTGGCAAGGTATTGGATGGATGTGGTAACGACATCACTTCGTTGTATCATCACTAGATCATAAGTTATGGTTGTCGGTTAGAGAAACTCCCAACTAAGTAAGCATTGCTTATTATTATTATTTTTAAACTTGCATTACTTATTGAAGTTGAGTTCTGAGCTGAGTCTTCCTAAGAGGAGTTTCTTGATATCTGTCCTTACTTTCCTTCTATTTTACATACTCGTACATTCTATTTACTGAAGTCATTTGACCTACATCGTTTTATGATTGTCATGCCTCGGGAGGGTACCCTAGACATAATCGGCACTCAGAAACCATTTCTGACTCCCAAACGAACCTCATAGCCTGATCAGACATCCGTTCATCCATTCAATCAGCGGAAGACTTAAAATAAGGAGAATAGTCAGTGGGAAACTCAAATCATCAATCTAACTCAAAGAATAAAGGCCATGGGCCAACAATTCAACTCCGATATTTGTCATTTAAAAATAGTTTGACAAGAATAATTTAAGGAAAGAAATACTCAATCGACCCATCACTATCTAGTCTATGAAGCCTCTATCATTACTATCAAATTGGTGCTAATGACATGTTCATGGCTACCTCAAATCAAAATGAAAAGGGCTAACTTGACGCAAGAATAAATAAGCAGTGTCCTCCGAATGTAGGGGAGGACTCACCAATACGCTGAGAGCGAATAGATCTCCAATGATGCTCCTACTGACGATCTCTTAAACCTGTCTCTGCATCATGAAATAATGCAGGTCAAAATAGACGTCAGTACATGGAATGTACGAGTATGTAATATGGCAGAATGGAACATACCTCAAGGAAGAATAACATCGGTCCACATATCTCAAATCAGAAAGATAAGAGAGACTCAAATAAGGCATCATAAGTCTAAAGTAAGAATACAGTTTAGACAGGGACCAATCATATACCATACAATCCAATCCAATTATGTATAATATAGTTCAATCAAATCATTTACAATTCGATCCCTTTCAATCATGTACAATCCGATCCAATCCAATCTAATCACAATTCATCTAACCCAATCCGATTATATACAATCAACTCAACATTCAACTCAATAATCAAATCCAATCTAATCACATACCATTCTATTCAATCCAATCACAATTCATCTAATCCAATCCAATCACATATCGTCTAATCTTATCCAATCATATACCATCAACTCAACAATCAACTCAAAGGACTCAACTCCATAAATATGCAAATTAAATTATGCAATATTTTACAATTCAACTCAATCATCTACAATCACCATCAAAATAATCATATCAATCCCAATCCATTCAATTGGGAGTTTCTCTAACTGACAACTATCACCATATGTGGAGTGATAGTCCAATAATCCGACATTGTTGCCACGTCCGTCCATACTTTTCCAGGGTATGAACAATCAACCAATCATGGATCCATAACCAATCAAGTTCTATTATGTCAGGACAATAAAATGGGAAACATCCAACTTTAACGGTTTGATCCCATGGGAAGCATCCGACTTTAACGGTTCAATCCCCTCCTACATTTGGCGACGTAGTTTATTGGTTCGAGTAGGGACTATACTCTTACCCAATTCGGTGTTTTATACTCCTCCCAAGACTCAATATGCTCATATCTATCAAGTGAGTAAAATACTCAAAATACTCATTTAGTCTCATTGGACTCTTTTCAAATCAACCTATTTAGTCTCATTGGACTCTTTTCAAAACTCAATCAAATCTGGCCTCCTTGGACCTTCTTTCAAATCAACACATCTCAAATTATTAGACTCTTTTCTTTAAAATTCATACAATCTCAACTCAACCTCAAAAATTGGCATTTTTAAAGTAAAAATACTCAACTCATTTATACTCAAAATACTCATGTTCAAAAATAATTAAAAGACTTCTCAAACTCAACTCCTGCTTAAACTCTTTTTTAAAATCATAGATGGAAATGATCATTCTTTAAAACTCAAAATAGCGTATAAATAGTTTATGCAAAAATGCTCACAATTATTTATTTAAAACTCCTTCTCAAGAGATCATTTTTTTCCAAAATGCTCATAAGACTCCAATCAATCAAATTATGCAAATCACATATCACATAATTATATTAGACTCCAATCTACTTCATCACACAACATCCTCATCAACATAGCATCTTCATTCACATTATCGTCAAGTATCATCATCCACATCATCATCAAACATCATCATTGCATCATCATTAAATATCATCATTCACATCATCATCAAACATCATCATCACATCATCATCAAACATCAACTCCAAAATCTTTATTTAATTCTATATCCATTTATAGAAACAAAAGTGACATTCTAGCTCTACCAATGTTTTAATTCTTTTTATGCCATTCACATTCATAACTATTCCTATTCATTCTTCTCATTCCAATTAACACATATACCCAAACCATCCATCTCAAACTCAAGAAAAATTATGACCAAAAAGAAACTCATCTTGGGTTCATGTGAAGGAAACATGAATCCATACTCTCAACAAAACTCAACTCAAGAATACCATCAATACATATTAATTTAAATGCAAGGATCCATTTGTAGTCAATAATATGAAAGATAACTATTTAGTAACTCAAGTCATTAAAATCATCCATCAATTTCTAGCATATGAAAATATTCTAGGGTTTAGGTAAATTTCAAGGAAAATCTTCCTAAAAGGTTCAAATTCTTCACAACTCCTATCCAACACATCAATGGGCATATGGAAGAACTCAATCCATATTTTAAGTTAGCCTTACATACCTTAGAGTAGATTTTGAAGAAATCTTATTGTTAGGTCTTCAATGGAAAGCTTGAATCTTTGAATCTTGAGGGAAAATATTATTGGAGATGATTTGAGAGAGAAGGGGGTGAGAATTAGGGTTCTTTGGAGAGGCAAAAGACTGAAAATTATCATCCAAAACGCGTCCAAGTTGTATATATAGGTATTAGGTAATTTACCCAAAATGCCCCTCTAAAATCTAGAAATAGGGACAAGTCCGCGACTGGTCCGCGACGCGGACGTGTCGCGCACCTTTCTGGTCGACAAATAAATCAAATCTGGAAAAATTATCAAAGTTCGCTGCAGGTCCGCAATGCGGACCTATCACAGACCTCTCTGTTTGACCAATCATAACTTTTGACTCCAAACTTGGAAAAATGCAATCTTGGTGAAGTTGGAAACAAGACTCAAAGACCTTTAATTTGATAGGTCATGGGCTACCCAATTCATTGTATTCTAGGAGTTATTGTCGTTTGAAATTTACCCTTATACAAACTCATTCGAAAACTTAGGCGAAACGAATTCTTTGGAATCGGTTTTGCTCTAGGGATACCTTATGACCCTAAACCACATCTAATACACTTCAAATACTTAGGAATTGATCCTAACTCATATATACAACTAGGAGTCACCGAGTTCGATCCTACACGCATATGAAAAATGGCTTGAGTTTTAGCGGGGAAAAAATCCGAGGTGTTACATTATCTCCCCCTTGGGATCATTCGTCCTCGAATGAAGATGAATTAGAGCTGGACTCGAGGAATGAATAACAATCGACACTCAATCAAATCAACCAATCAACCCAATCAAGCAATCTAGACAATCAACTATAGCGACACAAGGATAGCCAAATCAATTCAAGTTAAGAATAGGGACATTACCTTCATCATTCTCATCATTAGGCACGAATAGAACATCGAAACTCTTTCAATCAAATCATGTAAACATCTAGATCATCAACCGTCAAACTCCAATTCATGAGTGACATTCCCAATCCTCTCCATAATTTCGTAAGACCAATATATCGGTGCCCAAGCTTCCCTTTCTTTCCGAACCTCATAACACCCTTCATGTACATCCAATCATTCCGCCAAAAGTCATCAATAGCCTATTACTATAACTCTCATAGTTACAACCACACACTCCAGCTTATCGCTCTAACCACCTCAACCATATCTAAGAATTGTCAGGCTTACTTTAACACTTCTACCTCCATTATTGTATGAGCTCTTACCCAGAGACATACTAGCATACTCTTACCTATCTATTGCATATCACAAGGTCTCATCTCGCTCATCTTCCACACCTCTATCCTCAACTAGACAAGTACAATACAACTATCCAAATCAGGGAAACACTCACTGTCTCTCATCTACTCTCACTCAACTCCGTCTACTATCATCTTGGTGAACTCATCACTATCGAGAGCTCAAGACTTACTTTGGCTCATTACCCTATCATCTCCCCCTTAGATCAAAGGTAATAACTAATGGATACTAACTAGACACCCAAAGCAACTCATAAAATTAGAGCCTCATTCAAATCTATACTATTTCATATACACATCTTAAGCCTCTTTTTACCAAATGTCTTAGCCTCAACTCACTACTTACATTTGAGGGTCACATACCCCCTCCTTTCATAACACATACTCCTCAAAAGTTAATATCTTAATCTCTTGCATATGTTATGTCAAGACTACTAAATCAAATCCTAAAACTTGCACTACCACAATTATTTATTACACCTTATTACTCACCTTATAGATACTTCACCCTAGTTGTAGGCCTTCATCAATCACCATTCTCTCTATTTGAGCTCTACTCCTCCAACTCTCTCTTTCTATCTCTACAATCATCCTATCACCCATAGCTCACCATGCCTCAGATCACATTCCATCGGATGGTGACACTTATCACTTAGATACGCAACTTCCCCCTCGAAGGTAATATTTGAATCAAGATTTAGAGATGAGATCCTAGGATACATCTCACTCTGACTCAATGCACGATCCATAGGAATGAGAGTACATCCTTCCAAATCAATAGAGTTAAGTATAGTAGTCAGCTCCTGTCAAGCCTTGTGCAGTTTCTTCACTTTCCCAAGACTCTATCTTAACTCATCAACAAGAATCTCAGATTTACTGTTCCAACTACCTTGAGTATGAGGGGTAGTTGAATGGATATGAGCAATGCACGAATTAGAAGGGAACTTTCATAGAGTTAAACTCTATTGCACGAATTTAGAATATGAAAGAAGGGAAATAATTCTTAATGTCCTATAGCCTCCTGATTTTAAGTGTGGTGCACAACACACCCATAAGCAAGACTCTACTAGACATGGCTTCATAGACTTCCTAGGACTCTTGAACTTTGTACTCTGATATCATGTTTGTCACGCCCTGGGAGGGTACCTTAGACGTAACCGGCACTCAGAAGCCATTTCTGGTTCCCAAGCGAACACAATAGCCTGATCAGACATCCGTTCATCCATTCAATTAGCGGAAAACTTAAAATAAGGAGAATAGTTGGTGGGCAACTCAAATCATCAATCTAACTCAAAGAATAAAGGCCATGGGCCAACAATTCAACTCTGATATTTGTCATTTAAAAATAGTTTGACAAGAATAATTTAAGGAAAAAAATACTCAATCGACCCATCACTATCTAGTTTATAAAACCTCTATCACTACTATCTAATTGGTGCCAATGACATGTTCATGGCTACCTCAAATCAAAATGAAAAGGGTAAACTCGATGCAAGAATACATCAGCGGTGTCCTCCGAATGTAGGGGAGGACTCACCAATACGCTGAGTGCGAATAGATCCCCAATGATGCTCCTACTGATAATCTCTTAAACTTGTCTTTGCATTATGAAATGATGCAGGTCCAAATGGACGTCAGTATAAGGAATGTACGAGTATGTAATACGGCAGAATGGAACATACCTGAAGGAAGAATAACATCGGTCAACATAACTCAAATTAGAAAGAGAAGAGAGACTCAAATAAGGCGTCATAAGTCTAAAGTAAGAATACAGTTTAGACAGAGACCAATCATATACCATACAATCCAATCCAATTATGTATAATATAGTTCAATCAAATCATTTACAATTCGATCCCTTTCAATCATGTACAATCCAATCAAATCCAATCTAATCACAATTCATCTAACCCAATCCGATTATATACAATCAACTCAACATTCAACTTAATAATCAAATCCAATCTAATCACATACCATTCTATTCAATCCAATCACAATTTATCTAATCCAATCCAATCACATATCGTCTAATCCGATCCAATCATATACCATCAACTCAACAATCAACTCAAAGGACTCAACTCTATAAATATGCAAATTAAATTATACAATATTTTACAATTCAACTCAATCATCTATAATCACCATCAAACCAATCATATCAATCACAATCCATTCAATTGGGAGTTTCTCTAACTGACAACTATCACCATATGTGGAGTGATAGTCCAATAATCCGATGTTGTTGCCACGTCCGTCCATACTTTGCCAGGGTATGAATGATCAACCAATCATGGATTCATAACCAATTAAGTCCTATTATGTCAGGACAATAAAATGAGAAATATCCAACTTTAACGGTTTGATCCCATGGGAAGCATCCGACTTTAACGGTTCAATCCCCTCCTACATTTGGCGACGTAGTTTATTGGTTCGAGTAGGGACTATACTCTTACCCAATTCGGTGTTTTATACTCCTCCCAAGACTCAATATGCTCATATCTATCAAGTGAGTAAAATACTCAAAATACTCATTTAGTCTCATTGGACTCTTTTCAAATCAACCTATTTAGTCTCATTGGACTCTTTTCAAAACTCAATCAAATCTGGCCTCCTTGGACCTTCTTTCAAATCAACACATCTCAAATTATTAGACTCTTTTCTTTAAAATTCATACAATCTCAACTCAACCTCAAAAATTGGCATTTTTAAAGTAAAAATACTCAACTCATTTATACTCAAAATACTCATGTTCAAAAATAATTAAAAGACTTCTCAAACTCAACTCCTGCTTAAACTCTTTTTTAAAATCATAGATGGAAATGATCATTCTTTAAAACTCAAAATAGCGTATAAATAGTTTATGCAAAAATGCTCACAATTATTTATTTAAAACTCCTTCTCAAGAGATCATTTTTTTCCAAAATGCTCATAAGACTCCAATCAATCAAATTATGCAAATCACATATCACATAATTATATTAGACTCCAATCTACTTCATCACACAACATCCTCATCAACATAGCATCTTCATTCACATTATCGTCAAGTATCATCATCCACATCATCATCAAACATCATCATTGCATCATCATTAAATATCATCATTCACATCATCATCAAACATCATCATCACATCATCATCAAACATCAACTCCAAAATCTTTATTTAATTCTATATCCATTTATAGAAACAAAAGTGACATTCTAGCTCTACCAATGTTTTAATTCTTTTTATGCCATTCACATTCATAACTATTCCTATTCATTCTTCTCATTCCAATTAACACATATACCCAAACCATCCATCTCAAACTCAAGAAAAATTATGACCAAAAAGAAACTCATCTTGGGTTCATGTGAAGGAAACATGAATCCATACTCTCAACAAAACTCAACTCAAGAATACCATCAATACATATTAATTTAAATGCAAGGATCCATTTGTAGTCAATAATATGAAAGATAACTATTTAGTAACTCAAGTCATTAAAATCATCCATCAATTTCTAGCATATGAAAATATTCTAGGGTTTAGGTAAATTTCAAGGAAAATCTTCCTAAAAGGTTCAAATTCTTCACAACTCCTATCCAACACATCAATGGGCATATGGAAGAACTCAATCCATATTTTAAGTTAGCCTTACATACCTTAGAGTAGATTTTGAAGAAATCTTATTGTTAGGTCTTCAATGGAAAGCTTGAATCTTTGAATCTTGAGGGAAAATATTATTGGAGATGATTTGAGAGAGAAGGGGGTGAGAATTAGGGTTCTTTGGAGAGGCAAAAGACTGAAAATTATCATCCAAAACGCGTCCAAGTTGTATATATAGGTATTAGGTAATTTACCCAAAATGCCCCTCTAAAATCTAGAAATAGGGACAAGTCCGCGACTGGTCCGCGACGCGGACGTGTCGCGCACCTTTCTGGTCGACAAATAAATCAAATCTGGAAAAATTATCAAAGTTCGCTGCAGGTCCGCAATGCGGACCTATCACAGACCTCTCTGTTTGACCAATCATAACTTTTGACTCCAAACTTGGAAAAATGCAATCTTGGTGAAGTTGGAAACAAGACTCAAAGACCTTTAATTTGATAGGTCATGGGCTACCCAATTCATTGTATTCTAGGAGTTATTGTCGTTTGAAATTTACCCTTATACAAACTCATTCGAAAACTTAGGCGAAACGAATTCTTTGGAATCGGTTTTGCTCTAGGGATACCTTATGACCCTAAACCACATCTAATACACTTCAAATACTTAGGAATTGATCCTAACTCATATATACAACTAGGAGTCACCGAGTTCGATCCTACACGCATATGAAAAATGGCTTGAGTTTTAGCGGGGAAAAAATCCGAGGTGTTACATTATCTCCCCCTTGGGATCATTCGTCCTCGAATGAAGATGAATTAGAGCTGGACTCGAGGAATGAATAACAATCGACACTCAATCAAATCAACCAATCAACCCAATCAAGCAATCTAGACAATCAACTATAGCGACACAAGGATAGCCAAATCAATTCAAGTTAAGAATAGGGACATTACCTTCATCATTCTCATCATTAGGCACGAATAGAACATCGAAACTCTTTCAATCAAATCATGTAAACATCTAGATCATCAACCGTCAAACTCCAATTCATGAGTGACATTCCCAATCCTCTCCATAATTTCGTAAGACCAATATATCGGTGCCCAAGCTTCCCTTTCTTTCCGAACCTCATAACACCCTTCATGTACATCCAATCATTCCGCCAAAAGTCATCAATAGCCTATTACTATAACTCTCATAGTTACAACCACACACTCAAGCTTATCGCTCTAACCACCTCAACCATATCTAAGAATTGTCAGGCTTACTTTAACACTTCTACCTCCATTATTGTATGAGCTCTTACCCAGAGACATACTAGCATACTCTTACCTATCTATTGCATATCACAAGGTCTCATCTCGCTCATCTTCCACACCTCTATCCTCAACTAGACAAGTACAATACAACTATCCAAATCAGGGAAACACTCACTGTCTCTCATCTACTCTCACTCAACTCCGTCTACTATCATCTTGGTGAACTCATCACTATCGAGAGCTCAAGACTTACTTTGGCTCATTACCCTATCATCTCCCCCTTAGATCAAAGGTAATAACTAATGGATACTAACTAGACACCCAAAGCAACTCATAAAATTAGAGCCTCATTCAAATCTATACTATTTCATATACACATCTTAAGCCTCTTTTTACCAAATGTCTTAGCCTCAACTCACTACTTACATTTGAGGGTCACATACCCCCTCCTTTCATAACACATACTCCTCAAAAGTTAATATCTTAATCTCTTGCATATGTTATGTCAAGACTACTAAATCAAATCCTAAAACTTGCACTACCACAATTATTTATTACACCTTATTACTCACCTTATAGATACTTCACCCTAGTTGTAGGCCTTCATCAATCACCATTCTCTCTATTTGAGCTCTACTCCTCCAACTCTCTCTTTCTATCTCTACAATCATCCTATCACCCATAGCTCACCATGCCTCAGATCACATTCCATCGGATGGTGACACTTATCACTTAGATACGCAACTTCCCCCTCGAAGGTAATATTTGAATCAAGATTTAGAGATGAGATCCTAGGATACATCTCACTCTGACTCAATGCACGATCCATAGGAATGAGAGTACATCCTTCCAAATCAATAGAGTTAAGTATAGTAGTCAGCTCCTGTCAAGCCTTGTGCAGTTTCTTCACTTTCCCAAGACTCTATCTTAACTCATCAACAAGAATCTCAGATTTACTGTTCCAACTACCTTGAGTATGAGGGGTAGTTGAATGGATATGAGCAATGCACGAATTAGAAGGGAACTTTCATAGAGTTAAACTCTATTGCACGAATTTAGAATATGAAAGAAGGGAAATAATTCTTAATGTCCTATAGCCTCCTGATTTTAAGTGTGGTGCACAACACACCCATAAGCAAGACTCTACTAGACATGGCTTCATAGACTTCCTAGGACTCTTGAACTTTGTACTCTGATATCATGTTTGTCACGCCCTGGGAGGGTACCTTAGACGTAACCGGCACTCAGAAGCCATTTCTGGTTCCCAAGCGAACACAATAGCCTGATCAGACATCCGTTCATCCATTCAATTAGCGGAAAACTTAAAATAAGGAGAATAGTTGGTGGGCAACTCAAATCATCAATCTAACTCAAAGAATAAAGGCCATGGGCCAACAATTCAACTCTGATATTTGTCATTTAAAAATAGTTTGACAAGAATAATTTAAGGAAAAAAATACTCAATCGACCCATCACTATCTAGTTTATAAAACCTCTATCACTACTATCTAATTGGTGCCAATGACATGTTCATGGCTACCTCAAATCAAAATGAAAAGGGTAAACTCGATGCAAGAATACATCAGCGGTGTCCTCCGAATGTAGGGGAGGACTCACCAATACGCTGAGTGCGAATAGATCCCCAATGATGCTCCTACTGATAATCTCTTAAACTTGTCTTTGCATTATGAAATGATGCAGGTCCAAATGGACGTCAGTATAAGGAATGTACGAGTATGTAATACGGCAGAATGGAACATACCTGAAGGAAGAATAACATCGGTCAACATAACTCAAATTAGAAAGAGAAGAGAGACTCAAATAAGGCGTCATAAGTCTAAAGTAAGAATACAGTTTAGACAGAGACCAATCATATACCATACAATCCAATCCAATTATGTATAATATAGTTCAATCAAATCATTTACAATTCGATCCCTTTCAATCATGTACAATCCAATCAAATCCAATCTAATCACAATTCATCTAACCCAATCCGATTATATACAATCAACTCAACATTCAACTTAATAATCAAATCCAATCTAATCACATACCATTCTATTCAATCCAATCACAATTTATCTAATCCAATCCAATCACATATCGTCTAATCCGATCCAATCATATACCATCAACTCAACAATCAACTCAAAGGACTCAACTCTATAAATATGCAAATTAAATTATACAATATTTTACAATTCAACTCAATCATCTATAATCACCATCAAACCAATCATATCAATCACAATCCATTCAATTGGGAGTTTCTCTAACTGACAACTATCACCATATGTGGAGTGATAGTCCAATAATCCGATGTTGTTGCCACGTCCGTCCATACTTTGCCAGGGTATGAATGATCAACCAATCATGGATTCATAACCAATTAAGTCCTATTATGTCAGGACAATAAAATGAGAAATATCCAACTTTAACGGTTTGATCCCATGGGAAGCATCCGACTTTAACGGTTCAATCCCCTCCTACATTTGGCGACGTAGTTTATTGGTTCGAGTAGGGACTATACTCTTACCCAATTCGGTGTTTTATACTCCTCCCAAGACTCAATATGCTCATATCTATCAAGTGAGTAAAATACTCAAAATACTCATTTAGTCTCATTGGACTCTTTTCAAATCAACCTATTTAGTCTCATTGGACTCTTTTCAAAACTCAATCAAATCTGGCCTCCTTGGACCTTCTTTCAAATCAACACATCTCAAATTATTAGACTCTTTTCTTTAAAATTCATACAATCTCAACTCAATCTCAAAAATTGGCATTTTTAAAGTAAAAATACTCAACTCATTTATACTCAAAATACTCATGTTCAAAAATAATTAAAAGACTTCTCAAACTCAACTCCTGCTTAAACTCTTTTTTAAAATCATAGATGGAAATGATCATTCTTTAAAACTCAAAATAGCGTATAAATATTTTATGCAAAAATGCTCACAATCATTTATTTAAAACTCCTTCTCAAGAGATCATTTATTTCCAAAATGCTCATAAGACTCCAATCAATCAAATTATGCAAATCACATATCACATAATTACATTAGACTCCAATCTACTTCATCACACAACATCCTCATAAACATAACATCATCATCCACATCATCATCAAGTATCATCATCCACATTATCATCAAACATCATCATTGCATCATCATCAAATATCATCATTCACATCATCATCAAACATCATCATCACATCATTATCAAACATCAACTCCAAAATCCTTATTTAATTCTACATCCATTTATAGAAATAAAAGTGACATTCTAGCTCTACCAACGTTTTAATTCTTTTTATGCCATTCATATTCATAACTATTCCAATTCATTCTTCTTATTCCAATCAACACATATACCCAAACCATCCATCTCAAACTCAAGACAAATTATGACCAAAAAGAAATCTCATCTTAGGTTAATGTCAAGAAAATATGAATCCATACTTTCAACAAAACTCAACTTAAGAATACCATCAATACATATTAATTTATATCCAAAGATCTATTTATAGTCAATAATATGAAAGATAACTATTTAGTAACTCAAGTCATTAAAATCATCCATCAATTTCTAGCATATGAAAATATTCTAGAGTTTAGGTAAATTTCAAGGAAAATCTTCCTAGAAGGTTCAAATTCTTCACAACTCCTATCCAACACATCGATGGGCATATGGAAGAACTCAATCCATATTTTAGGTTAGCCTTACATACCTTAGAGTAGATTTTGAAGAAACCTTGTTGTTAGGTCTTCAATGGAAAGCTTGAATCCTTGAATTTTGAGGGAAAATCTTGTTGGAGATGATTTGAGAGAGAAGGGGGCGAGAATTAGGGTTCTTTGGAGAGGCAAAAGACTGAAAATTATCATCCAAAATGCATCCAAGTTGTATATATAGGTATTAGGTAATTTTCCCAAAATGCCCCTCTAAAATTTAGAAATCGGGACAAGTTCGCGACAGGTCCGTGATGCGGATGTGTCGTGCACCTTTCTGGTCGACAAAAAAATGAAATCTGGAAAAATTATCAAAGTTCGCTGCAGGTCCGCGACGCGGACCTGTCACAGACCTCTCTTTTAGACCAGTCATAACTTTTGACTCTAAATTCGAAAAAATACAATCTTGGTGGCATTGGAAAGAAAACTCAATGACCTTTAATTTGATAGGTCATGGGACACCAAATTCATTTTATTCTAGGAGTTATGGTCATTTGAAGTTTACCCTTATACGAACTCATTCGGAAACTTAGGCAAAATGAATTCTTTGGATTCGACTTTGCTCTAGGGATACCTTATGACCCTAAATCACATCTAATACACTTCAAATACTTAGGAATTGGTCCTAACTCATATATTCAACTAGGAGTCACTGAGTTCGATCCTACACGCACATTAAGAATGGCTTGAGTTTTGGCGGGAAAAACAATTGGGGTGTTACAATGATGTAGTTACATGTGTTAGAGATCCTCAACAGGAGCATCGTTAAAGATCATTACTTTTCAGCTATTTGATGAGTCCTTCGTGTATTCGTAGGAACTCTTTATCCTTTTATTATTGTTGAGTATTATTTTTTTTTTGAGGTAGCCATGGACATGTCATTGACACCGTCTAATAGTGTTAGAGGCTTCATAGACAGAGTTTGATGATGTAATTGGAGTAGTTCTCCTTTGAAACTATTTCTTCTAAGTATTATTTCTTTCATTTGATGTTGGTGATGACGAACCCACACAAGTATTCTTATTTTTCACTTAAGTCTTCCACTGATGAACAAATGATAGATGAGACTAAGTGGTTCTCTCAGATACCAAAGATGGTTTCTGAGTGCCGGCCACACCTAGGTTACCCTCTCGGGGCGTGATATATAACCGAATCCAAATTTCATGTAGTTGGGAAATTAATTTCTTCCCACTTGATAGGCCTCCTTGCGGTGACCTTAGACTTTGTGAAATTAGTTTCCATCCATATGGTATGATTCGATGTATCATATAATTTACATCTAGGATGCAGAGTAGACAATAATTTAGAATAAATTCTATAAGATAAACATATAAGTTCAGAAGCAGGAGCATAGTTATAACCATGCGTCTAAACATTTAATGTTAAAGCATCAAGAATATTGACATCAGATAGAGACAATTAAAGATTAGGTTGTGTGTTGAAATAAATTGAATCATATGCCACAGTAGATTCAATCGAATCCATCAGCGATTATCTAAAATTTAGATTTCTAGCATCTCGTAAAACAACTAGAAAGGTTTCAGGTAATTCTTTAAGAGTTAGAGGTTTAAAAGCAATTTGAACCATGCCAATATGCATAAAATTGAATCTAGATCTATAAGAATCAATATCTTGTTTATTTAATAAACAGATAGTTTGCTCATTAGAATTAAGAGTCAAAGATTGTTCAGTTGTTTTTATTAACTGTTTGGAAGAAAATTATCAAACCAACCATAATCATAAATGATTTTAGTATCAACCTTCAGAATAGTCCATTTATTTAATAAATCAAGATCTTGAGGTATATCTGTTGATACCCAATTTTGGCTCTCTGTGCTCAAAATTAACGTCTTCAAACTTCTTGATCGTTAAACAACACAATTATTATTTTTACACATTTTTCAGTTTTTTCTTGAATTATTAATAAGTATCCTTATTTTAGGATTTTCATTAATTTATTCTCATCTTTTCCCTTTTAATAATTTATGAATGTGCTTTTCTTAGTTTCATAAATAATAGGATTCTTATTCATTTATTGTCATTGTAAATTTTAATAGTCACAATGTTTTTACAGTCATCAACAAACGTACACAACATAGCACTGTAACTTATTCTTTACAACATAGTATATCTTTCAAAATATCAATTATATTTTTTAAATTATTTTTTGTGTTATATATCGATACATCTTATTTTTATATTAATTATACTTTTAGCACAGTCCGCAGATATAGAAAGTTGGACAACTGTTGACACCCAATTTTGACCCTTCACAACGTAAAAAAAAACCCAACTTATTTCAATTTTAATTTTTTTTATAATAATTAGATTGCAAAAATCAAAAAATATATATTATTATTATTATTATTGTTGTTGTTGTTGTTGTTGTTGTTGTTATTTTTACGTAATTTTTGCATTTTTTTAATAATTCTTGAACAATATACATATTTTTTATTTATATAATTATTACGAAAATCATCTCAAATTTTATTTATTTATTTATTTTTTATTTTATTTTATTTATTTTTTAACTAAAATATTTTGTCAATTAATTGATGTTTATTCATCTTATTTTAATTTTAGCCCTCTTCAATGTTAAATAAATTGAAATAATTGATTTTTATAAATCTCAAAATATTTTCAAGTTATTTTAGAAAACAATTTGTCATTTTTATTTCTTTAAGATAATATATGTAGACACGTAAGTTTTTTATCGAATTTGAGATTTTACACAATATTTAGTTCTTAAATATTTCTTTTATATCTAAATTAAATATTTGTGGTTTTATCTTATTTTAGTAAGTTTATTCTATAAAAGAAAAGGGGGATTTAAAAAACAAACTACAAAATAGAGTCACATTTTAGTATAATTTTTATTTTTATTTTTATTATTTCAAAAGAAAATAAAGTTTTAAAAATACATATGTTTTATTTAAATTTAGGTTTAATAAATAAGTTAGTTATTTTAATATTTTTTGACTAGTCATTTAACTTTTCTATATTTTATTAATATAAAATAATTGGTCACTATTGTTATTATTATTATTTCATTTGATATGAAAAATAAAATAAATAAAAGAAACAATCCTACTACCCCATGTTTCATCTTTCCCCTAATATATGCAAACCCCTTTTCCTAAAAAAAACCTCTCCCTTTTAATTGGTTACTTCTATTATTATTATTATTTCATTTGTTACGAAAAATAAATAAATAAAAGAAATCATCCTACTACCTCATATTTCATCTTTTTCCTAAAATATGTAAACCCCTTTTCCTAAAAAACCTCTCCTTTTTCTTTTCTTTTCCCTAAAAACTCCACTAAACTCTTCACCCCAAGAAATTTCTCAACTTTTCACTCCTATATAAGAAGGAGAAGAAGAGAGCCAAAAAAGAAAGAAAAAGAAGCGAGGAAGAAAGAAAAAAAAAGAGAGAAATTTTTTTCTTACAAAGAATTTTTGAATTTTTTTTATTGCATTTGAATCTACTTGAAGAGCAAGGGTAGATTCGAGCCTAATAACTTCTCCATTCACTACTCCGGAATAGGTGATTTTTGCCCCCCCCTTTCTTCCGATTTTCCGTTGTTTCTTTTTATATTTTTTATTTTCCGTTGATGATTCATTTGGGATGTTTATATGAATGAAAAAGTTTTAGCTCATATTTTGTTTATGCAAAGGCTGGTTTAAAGAAGATGATTTTTTTGTTCTCCCATAGTTAGAAATATTGGGCATATTGTGTGGTGAAATGCAACTATGTCATAATAATAAAACACTGCATGTAGTTTAAAGATTGTACTGGATAACACTCCATTATAAAGTTAAATAGTTCAAAATGTTATCAATTGAGAGAAGGTAAGTAAAAAAAATAATATAAAAGTTATTCATGAAAAACTAAATAGAATTCGGCTAGAAACTCTATAAAATTATTTTTTTTTCTTTTCCCTTTTTTCTTTGCATTTAATATTGCAGAATCCTTCGTTGTTTTAAGTTTGCAAATACCTGTATATATATATATTTTTATCATAAAAAAATGAATCGTCTTCCTAATCTCTTACTCTTTTTATTTACATGTACACCCGGGAGCACATTTGGAGTTGTGATATGACTCCATCTTTGTCCAAATCAGAGAAGCAATCAATAAATGCTTTTGGCTCGAGTCTAGAGTGATTTGTTAAAAAAATTAAAAATCCATCACCTCCTCCTTGCTTCAAAGCTTTATATATTTATTTTATGCATACATAAGTTGTTATCCCTTCGTTAATGTTTTACATATTTTTGCACTTATATTTATGCTTGCTTTTATTTGTGTTTGAATTTGTACAAACCCAATTAAGAACAATAGTAAGAAAAAAAAACGGAAGCATCTCTCTTCATTATTTGTTTTCAAAAAAAAAACCCAACAATTTATACACATTCTTTCAAATTCTTAGACTCATTTAAAGACAAAAAAAATCAAGTTTTAATCAATTCAATTCTTTAAAAAATTATGATAACTTTTCTTTCACTTTTTGGGAGTCTTTATATGTAAAGTTGGTATATTTTTAAAATATTCTACTTTAAAATTTTCTTAATGTTAATTTAAATCTATTTATCATAAATATTGATATTTTTCTAAATTTTTCAATAGTATATTTTTATAATCTTCTATTAATTAACCTAAGTTTGGCCGGTAATCGTTTTAACGAATTTTAAAGGATGCTTAACCCCTTCCCTTTAGAAAAATTAGAACCCTTACCTAGAGTCATATAAGTTAAGTAGACCATTAAATGTAGTTAATTTTAGCATTACATTAGTTAAATATTTAGGTGTCCTAATTTACCTTAAAAAATAATTAGGTGGTGACTCCTTAAGTTAAATATTTTAGGAATCACCAATATGTTGTACACTATTTGACCTCAAGTTAAAATGGTGTATAACAGTTTGGCTACTCCGCTGGAGATATAGGTTCTAAACCATAACAGACTTAGGTTAATGATTAGAATTTTCTTTATATTTTCATTAATTATTTGTTGATTTATATATGTAATTATTTATTTGCTATTGCTTAATATTAATTGTATGTTTGTAATTATTTTATCGCTTTATGTATTTGAATATTTGTTATTGCTTTAGAAATTGTCATTCCGTTCATACTTTCTCCAATTCTGAAAAAAATTGACACTATCACACGTACACGTGAGGTGTGTTTTGCGCACCCACAATGTTTTTTGAAAATCCCAAAAATTTAGGAGAGTGGCGTATGCGCGGGGTGTCCGAATCTTTTTTCGTGTGGCCGCATAGCCTTTTCACTCGAGTTGTCTACTCGGGAACCTTTTGTCTAGTGAGCCAAATTTTAGAAAAACACAAGATAAAACACCATTTATATTATATTTAATGCACATTCTTTAGTTGCACATATATATGTTACACATTATTTTCAATCTCGTTCATGTTGTTCAATGATTTGGGTTGACATATGTTGAGCTTGTAATTGTTTTTCAATACTTCACATTAATTTCAGTCTGTACGATCATCTTTCAGAGTCATATCATTTTTTTACATCTATTTTGATCTTTAGGATCATTCTTTTTGAACTTTACCATCTAGTTCAAGAATTATTAACATTGTCATGTACATTCTTTTCATTCTAGAAATGCATTATTTTAGAGCTGAACTCTAACTCATAGCCTCACCTCTTTTAAACACAATCACTAATCCATAGTAATCATACAAAACACGCATAGGTATATTTATATTGGAACTACATTTGACATGATTTCTGCTTCAACGGGATACGTAGGCTCTACCACGGCTCGGTCATGTTCCCCATAAGCTTTCTAATATTTTACAACGGAAACTAGGGTAAAATTTTTGAAAAGATAAAAAAAATCACAAGAAAATATTTGCCACAAGATTGAATACTAGAGTTTGTTAAATCTGGAATAGGGGCAAAATATTTGAGGGAAATCCTCAAAAATTCAACCAAGGCTACACTCAGACACCTGACTAGCAAGGCATCGCTCCAAGTTTGTCTATCTCTTCGTATTAACTTTTGTACAGGATGTTATGTTTAGTAAATATCTTTGATTTTTCTTTTCTTACATTTAAAAAAAATGAAAATCAAAACTTAATTGATATTTTTCAAAATTTGGGTAGTCTGCCCTTCAATGTGACTCATTTTTAGTTTGGTTAGTCCACCCTTTAATGACTCATAAGAGTTTCATTTCGGTTATTTTTCATTCAAAAGGTCTATTGTTGTTCAAAACACATGTCTTATACCATGTATGCCTGAACTACGCAGACCTGATTCTTATTTTCTACAAGATACGTAAGTAACCCTCATTTGAGTTTGGTCCCATTTTTTTTCTTCAAAAAGAAAAGAAAAGAAAAGGAATCAAAGTTTGTACTTGATTGGTACCAACATAGTTAGGAGTGTGCATGAGGAAGAAATACTTGGTATGATGGAGATGATCAACTTCATGATAAACCATAGATTCTTTTAATACCTCTTAATTGCACTTTAGTGACACTTAAAAAAATTCTCTTGCATACATCTAATACAAGAGCGACATCAACCTCATTGTTTTATGTGCATTTGTGTGGTGAGCCTTAGATTAATTCATTACATTGCAATATTGATCTAGAACTTGGCCTAAATATTTATTGAGGCGAAATTATTAGTAATATTCAATTTAAAAAATGATTGTACGCCTTCTTTGACCCGTTTGTGCCCTTCAAAGCCTACCAAATGATATTAATCCTTAGCATGCCCCACTTTGAGCCTAAGCCTTTTCTATGGACAACCACATTTTAGACTATACCCTTTCTGGGTGCTTATATGCACTATCTCTCTCTCGGCCTGACCTTTTTGAGTGCACTGAAGATATGTGAATTACAAAAGAAGATTCAAGTTCCAAAGTTGTCAGACCAAAATTGAAAAAGTCCTTCAAAGTTTAGGATGCAAGAATGACTTCAAAAGAAAAGAAATTTGAAAATTTCCAACAAGTTCAAGCAGACAAAATTGCAACAAAAGAAGAAGAATACTCCAAAAACACAAGAGAAACTTCAAAAAATACTGAGAAGGGAAAAGCTCAGACAAGTTAAGCTTCAAAAGAAGTCCAAAAATATGCAAGAAAAAAATGAGGATCAAGCGCTAAAAGCATAAAAACATTGAAAGCGCAAATTTAGTGCAATGCTCAAGAAGGATTTAAGTCACTTGTATCCCAAATTACTATCCTACCCTTCCCTAAACCTACATTACAAGCCAGTAACAAGCCCTATAAGATTTCATTTCAAATGTTCTGACATTAGTGGAGAGTTACATGAAGTTCAAGCCTATGATATCACAATTGCATGCATGAATATCTTTCTGAGCATAAGCGTACTTTCCAAAATATCCTAAAATTAAAATATTCAAATATGTGAAAATTAGGACTTGCTTTATGCTGAGGGCACTTGAAACATGAGGGACATATATAGTTCTAAGCTTTATTTTGAAACAAGACGAACAAATCGTATCAACACTTAGGTATGTTTGAGGTACCACTTGCAACTATAGGAATTACTTTGATGTTGATCTCGGTTAGCTGAGAAAGATGATGTAATTCTTATGCACAATACTAATTGTTGGCACCAACTGAAGTCAAGATGTGATCCTGTCTTGTTTACTTTTCAACATTTCTTACAAAAAACAAACACAAAAAAAACTCATGTTTTTCGCCTCAAGATACATGCATTTTCAATTCAAATACAGGCGCCCACCTTCTAATGCAAATATTTTATTACATTTCATAGGTACTCACCTTCTAATGCGGGTATTTCATTACATTTTATAGGCACCCACCTTCTAATGCGGGTATTCCATTATATTTCATAGGCACCCACATTCTAATGCGTGTATTTCAGCACATTTTATAGGTACCCACCTTCTAATGCAGATATTTCATTATATTTTATAGAACCCACCTTCTAATGCGGGTATTTCATTATATTTCATAGGCACCCACCTTCTATTGCGAGTATTTCATTATATTTTATAGGCACCCACCTTCTAATGCGGGTATTTCATTACATTTCATAGGCACCCACCTTCTAATGCAGGTATTTCAACACATTTTATAGGCACCCACCTTCTAATACGGGTATTTCATTATATTTTATAGGCACCTACCTTCTAATGCTGGTATTTCATTACATTTTATAGGCACCCACCTTCGAATGCGGGTATTTCAGCACTTTTCATAGGCGCACACCTTCTAATGTGGGTATTTTATTACATTTTATAGGCACCCACCTTCTAATGTGGGTATTTCATTACATTTTATAGGCACCCACCTTCTAATGCAGGTATTTCATTATATTTTATAGGCACTCACCTTCTAATGCGGGTATTTCAACACATTTTATTGGCATCCACCTTCTAATACGGGTATTACATTATATTTTATAGGCGCTCACCTTCTAATATGGGTATTTCAGTACATTTTACAGGCACCCACCTTCTAATGTGAGTATTTCAGCACTTTTCATAAGCGCTCACCTTCTAATGCGGGTATTTCATTATATTTTATAGACACCCACCTTTCTAATATGGGTATTTCAGTATAATTTACAGGCATCCACCTTCTAATACGGGTATTACATTATATTTTATAGGCGCTCACCTTCTAATATGGGTATTTTAGTATATTTTACAGGCACCCACCTTTTAATACGGTTATTACTATATATTTTATAGGCGTCCATATCTTAATGCGGGTATTTCAGTATGTTTTATATGCACCAACCTTTTAACGCATTATCCACACTTTACCTTTTACATTTTGTCGTCATGCCAATCAAAGGGCTTTTACATTACATGTTTGCCTCGCCAGTCGAAGGCCCTTTACATGACATTTTCAGCCCTCCATTTGTACTAAATTCATTCTACCATTATCACAAAAGAAAACAGTGTCATCACGATTCAACACTAGGGAAAATTTTGAGAGTCAATCAAAATTTACCATAACTTTGCCTTTTGAACTACATTAACTTTTCTCACGACACTCGAGATATGTAGGAAGCTCGATGCAGAGTTCGGTCATCATAAAGACGTAATTATTCTTTTTCTCCAGCAAATGCACAATCTTGCTTTCCCAACTATCACAACTCGATATTGGGATAATTTTGGAAGAGATATTGGGAACATATGAAACTTTTCACTAGGACCAGAGTCGTCAACTCCAAACAACAAGACAAGAGGTTATTTGCCTCAACTTTCAAACTATACATGGCCCGATCCTCATGCAGCTCAAGGTATGTAGGTAACACTGAATTATAGTTTAATCAATTTATTCATTTTTTAAAATAAAAAATAATTAAAAAAACTCTTTTGTCGAGCAAAATTGGTTGCATGTCAACATTTTTGCCCAAAGACTTCTACATCATCTTCAGTCGAAAAGGGACAAATTGTTGACACCCAATTTTGGCTCTCTATGCTCAAAATTAACGTCTTCAAACTTCTTGATCGTTAAAGAACACAAATTATTATTTTTACATATTTTTTCAATTTTTTTGAATTATTAGTAAATATCCTTATTTTAGGATTTTCATTAATTTATTCTCATCTTTTCCCTTTTAATAATTTATGAATGTGCTTTTCTTAGTTTCATAAATAATAGGATTCTTATCTATTTATTGTCATTATAAATTTTAATAGTCACAATATTTTTACAGTAATCAACAAACGTACACAACATAGCACTGTAATATATTCTTTACAACATAGTATATCTTCCAAAATATCTATTACATTATTTTTAATTATTGTTTTTGTGTTATATATCGATACATATTATTTTTATATTAATTATACTTTTAGCACAGTCCGCAAATATAGAAAGTCGGACAACTGTTGACACCCAATTTTGGCCCTCCACAATAAAAAAAAATCAAGTTATTTCAATTTTATTTTTTTTTATAATAATTAGCTTGAAAAAATCAAAAAAATATATATACATTTGTTGTTATTATTATTATTATTATTATTATTATTATTATTATTATAAATTTTTAGTAATTTTTGCATTTTTAAATAATTTTTGAAGAATATATATATATATATATATATATATATATATATATATATATATATATATATATATATATATATATATATACATATTATTTATATAATTATTATGAAAATCATCTCAATTTTTTTTATTATTATTTTATTTTATTTATGTATTAACTAAATATTTTGTCAATTAATTGATGTGTATTCATCTTATTTTAATTTTAGCCCTCTTCAATGTTAAATAAATTAAAATAATTGATTTTTATAAATCTCAAAATATTTTCAAGTTATTTAAAAAATAATTTTTGTCATCTTTATTGTTTTAAGATAATATATGTAGACACGTAATTTTAGATCGAATTTAAGATTTTACACAATTTTTAGTTCTTAAATATTTCTTTTATATCTAAATTAAATATTTTTGGTTTTTATCTTATTTTAGTAAGTTTATTCTATAAAAGAAAAGGGGAATATAAAAAAACTACAAAATAGAGTCACATTTTAGTATAAGTTTTATTTTAATTTTAATTTTTATTATTTCAAAAGAAAAGAAAGTTTTAAAAATACATATGTTTTATTTAAATTTAGGTTTAATAAATAAGTTAGTTATTTTAATATTTTTTGACTAGTCATTTAACTTTTCTATATTTTATTAGTATAAAATAATTGGTTACTATTGTTATTGTCATTATTATTATTATTTCATTTGTTATGAAAAATAAAATAAATAAAAGAAATAATCCTACTATCCCATGTTTCATCTTTCCCCTAATATATGCAAACCCCTTTTCGTAAAAAAAACCTCTCCCTTTTAATTGGTTACTTCTATTATTATTATTATTATTATTATTTCATTTGTTACGAAAAATAAATAAATAAAAGAAATCATCCTACTACCTCATATTTCATCTTTTCCCTAAAATATGTAAACCCCTTTTCCTAAAAAACCTCTCCTTTTTCTTTTCTTTTCCCTAAAAGCTCCACTAAACTCTTCACCCCAAGAAATTTCTCAACTTTTCACTCCTATATAAGAAGGAGAAGAAGAGAGCCAAAAAAGAAAGAAAAAGAAGCGAGGAAGAAAGAAAAAAAAGAGAGAAATTTTTTTCTTACAAAGAATTTTTGATTTTTTTTCTATTGCATTTGACTCTACTTGAAGAGAAAGGGTAGATTCAACCCTAATAACTTCTCCATTCACTGCTCTGCAACTGGTATTTTGCCCCCCCTTTCTTCCATTTTTCCGTTGTTTCTTTTTTTATTTTTTATTTTTCGTTGATGATTCATTTGGGATGTTTATATGAATGAAAAAGTTTTAGGTCATATTTTGTTTATGCAAAGGCTGGTTTAAAGGAGATGATTTTTTTGTTCTCCCATAGTTAGAAATATTGGGCATATTGTGTGGTGAAATGCAACTATGTCATAATAATAAAATAGTGCATGTAGTTTAAAGATTGTACTGGATAACACTCCATTATAAAGTTAAATAGTTCAAAATGTTATCAATTGAGAGAAGGTAAGTAAAAAAAACAATATAAAAGTTATTCATGAAAAACTAAATAGAATTCGGCTAGAAACTCTATAAAATTATTTTTTTTCTTTTCCCTTTTTTCTTTGCATTTAATATTGCAGAATCCTTCATTGTTTTAATTTTGCAAATACCTGTATATATATATATATATATATATATATATATTTTATTTTTTTTTATCATAAAAATTTGAATCGTCTTCCTAATCTCTTACTCGTTTTATTTACATGTACACCCGGCAACACATTTGGAATTGTGATATGACTCCATCTCTGTCCAAATCAGAGAAGCGATCAATAAATGCATTTGGCTCGAGTCTAGAGTGATTTGTTAAAAAAAGAAAAAGAAATCCATCACCTCCTCCTTGCTTCAAAGCTGTATATTTTTATTTTATGCATACATAAGTTGTTATCCCTTGGTTAATGTTTTACATATTTTTGCACTTATATTTATGCTTGCTTTTATTTGTGTTTGAATTTGTACAAACCCAATTAAGAACGATTGTAAGAAAAAAAAATGGAAGCATCTCTCTTAGTTATTTGTTTTCAAAAAAAAACCCAACCATTTATATACATTCTTTCAAACTCTTAGACTCATTTAAAGACAAAAAAAATCAAGTTTTAATCAATTCAATTCTTTAAAAAATTATGATAACTTTTCTTTCACTTTTTGGGAGTCTTTATATGTAAAGTTTGTATATTTTTAAAACTTTCTACTTTGAAATTTTCTTAAGGTTAATTTAAATCTAGTTATCATAGATATTGATATTTTCCTAAATATTTCAATAGTATATTTTTATAATCTTCTATTAATTAACCTAAGTTTGGCCGGTAATCGTTTTAACGAATTTTAAAGGATGCTTAACCCCTTTCCTTTAGAATAACTAGAACCCTTACCTAGAGTCATATAAGTTAAGTAGACCATTAAATGAAGTTAATTTTAGCATTACATTAGTTAAATATTTAGGTGTCCTAATTTACCTTAAAAAATAATTAGGTGGCGACTCCTTAAGTTAAATATTTTAGGAATCACCAATATGTTGTACACCATTTGACCTCAAGTTAAAATGGGTATAACAATATCTACCTCTTCTAATCTAGTACTTTTAGTAATAGTTTCTCTAAGATCCATAAGATAACGAAATCATATCTATGTTAGATACTTCAGATCCATTACATATCTATCATGAAAGTTCCTAGACTTTGATACCATCGAAACTAGGATCTACAAGAATGGCGGTAGTCTGCACGGCCATCCGGAATTATCTGGTACCGATTTCCTTTGTGGTATCACCGTATATTCCTGAATCTTTGCTCAAATCTGATCAATGATCTCTTGTCCATATGACTGTTTGGTTTTATTTGGAATAGGATACAACTTTATCTTTCCCTTTATTAGCAGGATGTGTTGACGCAGAATCATCCTTCTCATCATTCTCTAATTGTGAAATCCTTTGATCATGAATCATTTGATTCTGCTTGAGAGTTTTAATATCATTTTTCAGCTTTTCCTCTTCGATTTTTAAATCATTAAAAGAAGTGTCTCTTATTATAGTATCTGTCTTTTTTTCAAGATGATCAAGAACTTCTTTTATCGAATAAGGTTTTGAATAAAAATCATTTTTTGATTTAAAAGATTGGGAGCTAGATTCAATATCAATGATCTTGCTCCTAATGAGCAAACTATCTGTTTATTAAATAAACGACTCCAAACTGATATTTGCTAGGTGGCAGGCCTAATTGTCCCCATTTGATTTTCATATTCAGTATAAAAAGATAATTGATAATTCTTTACCCGACTTCCTATCTAAGGAATATTTAAATAATTAAATATGCATTATTTCACAACTTTCTTTGATAATAAAGAACTCATTACCATCTTAAAGGTAATGTCTAGGGAAAGATATTCAGATGATGATTCTAGATAAAATAATTATTGATATTATTAGAGAAAAAATGCAAACTCCTGAATTCTCTATTCATTCTTCTGAGGATGACGATGAACCTTATTATCTTGATACAAATGACTATTTTGACTTCCATTAATATGGTTTGCTACATTTGCAGAATGGCAAATCCTCCTTGGTCTCTTATACGAGGCAGAGGTAATAAAGGTAGAGGCAGGGGAAGATCAGCCTCTTCACAAAGACCGTCATACGGTTCCTCATACTAATCTAATAATTTTCCAGTCCTGAGATTAGAAAATAAGAGTTTGATAAACTCAAATATGGGAGAAGCATCATCCTCATCAACTCCAAAGGATAATACTTCTACCATTAATCTTGAAGATATTCTAAAAGACTGTCCATTATATGGGCAGCTAAAAGCATATTTGGAATCTAAAAAGCAAAGTGATACATTTGCTTTTATGGTCAAAGAAGTTGATGACCATAAATATTATGAAGAAGGATCCACCAAAGAAATTATATTTCTTTTGAAAACTCGGGCATTCAGAGAAGCGATGAACCATGGAAGATATTCCAACGGTATCTGGTTAGAGGATTATATTTTTCGGGAGAATCTTATAAAACTCAAACTTATTATGAAACAATATTAATCAAAATTGGAAGTGTTGACTTCCATCACTTTTCAACGGAAGAGAATGTTTATAACTTCTCAAAAGTGATTATCAAACAGATTATATTTGTGGAAGAGTAAGGAATCTCCACTATGAATGAACGACCGGTTTATGTGAACAAAGTGAACATAAACCTTACTTATTGGGATTATATCTAGGCCTTTAACAAGGTTTTCTATTATAATAATGATAAACATAAGCATACTTGATTTATAAATATTGTGCGAAGGTATTTGAAAGACCAATTCCAAACTAGTTCATAAGGTGGTGGACTTTCCATGGACCATCAATAAAGATTTTACCGTTTGAATATTTAAATTTGTACAAAGAATGGACTAAGGTTTCTCCATTTCTTACAAGTTATACCTCTCTAATTGTAACACCCCAGAATTTTGTTTCCGCAAAGACTCGAACATTTCTTCACGTGTGTGTAGACTCGAACCGTATGACTTGTAATTTTATATATGAGTTAGGATTAATTCCTAAGTATTTTAAGTGTGTTAGATGTGTTTAGGGGTCATAAGGGATCTCTAACACCAAATCGAGTCCAAAGATTTCCAATCGATTAAGTTTTTGGATGAGTTAGTATAAGGGTCAACTTCAAATGACCATATCTCCTAGAATGTAATGAACTGGGTGGACCAGTACCTACCAAATTAAAGGTTTTTGAGTCTTCTTTCCAACGCCACTAATATTGCAATTTTTAGAGTTCGGAGTTAAAGGTTATGACCATTGTACTACAGACTAGTACTGCAGGAATTTCAAGTCTGGCGACCACTGTAGGAAATTTAGGCTTGGCGTTCCAGTGGCGCGATGCGCCACTATAGCGCCAGAAAACAGCCTCAGTAGTTTGGTCCTTGGCGCGATGCACCACTATTAGATGTGCAGGGTTTTAAGCCTATTTTGGCTTGGCTCTGCAGTGGCGCGATGCGCCACTATAGCTCCAGCAAGATTTTTGCCCAGTTTTCTAGATTTTTAGAGAGGGGCAAATTGGACTTTTTTCCTAATTATATATACCCAACTTGGAACATTTTGGGATATATTTTCAGCCTCCTCACCTCCCAAAAACCCTAATCTTCATCCCCTCTTCTCTTCCAAACATCTCCAACAAGATTTGCCCTCAAAAATTCAAGGATTCAATCTTCCCATTGAAGACCCAACAATAAGGTTTCCTCAAAAGAAACTCTAAGGTATGTAAGGACAACCTAAAATATGGATTGAGTTCTTCCATATGCCCATATATGTGTTGGATAGAAATCGTGAAAGATTTGAACCTTCTATGAAAGATTTTCTTGAATTTTCCTAAACTATAGAATATTTTTTTTATATTATTAATTGAATAATGATTTTCATGACTTGATTGACTAAATAGTTATATTTCATATTGTTGACTACAAATGAATTTTTGTATATAAATTCATATGTATTGATGGTGTTCTTGAGTTGAGTTTTGTTGAGAGTATGAATTCATGTATTCATTCACATGAATCTAAGATGAGATTTCTTTTGGTCATAATTTGTCTTGAGCTTGAGATGGATGGTTTGTGTATGTGTATTGATTGGAATGAAAAGAATGAAATGGAATAGTTATAATGTGATGATGATATTTGATGATGATGCGATGATGATATTTGACGATGAGGTGAATGAAGAGGTTATGTTAATGAGGATGTTGTGTGATGAAGTAGATTGGAGTTTAATGTGATTATGTGATATGTGATTTTCATAATTTGATTTGATTGGAGTCTTATGAGCATTTTGAAAATAAATGATCTTTTGAGAAGGAATTTTAAAATAAATAATTGTGAGCATTTTTGCATAAACTATTTATACACTATTTAGAGTTTTAAAGAATGATTATTTTTACCTTTGATTTAAACAAAAGAGTTTAAGCACAATTTGAGTTTGAAAAAGTCTCTTAATTATCACTTTGAACATGAGTATTTTGAGTATAAATGAGTTAAACATTTTTACATAAAAATGTCTATTTTGAGGTAGAGTTGAGGAGTTGGAATTATATTTTTAATGCATATAATATTTTCTACATTCATTGAGTTGAGATGGTATCAAATTTAAAAAGAAGAGTTTGATGATTGAGATGAGTCGATTTGAAAGAAGGTCCAATGAGACCAGACTGATTGAGTTTTGAAAAGAGTCCAATAAGACTAAATGGGTTGATTTGAAATTAAGTCCTAAGAGACTAAATGAATATTTTGAATATCTTACTCACTTGATAGATATGTGCGTATTGAGTCTTGGGAGGAGTATTGAGCACTGAATTGGGTAAGAGTATAGTCCATACTCGAATCCCATAAACTACACCGCCAACGTAGGAAGGGATTATACCGTGTCAGGTGTTTTCCTATTTCATTGTCCTGAAATGATAGGACTTGATTGATTGACGGATCCATGATTGGTTGATTCGTTCACACCCTGGCAAGTATGAACGGATGTGGCAACGACGTGACTTGTTGTGTATCACCTATATATAGGTGGTGGGATTGTTGTCGGTTAGAGAAACTCCCAAATTGAGTGGTTTATGCATGATATGATCGGTTTGATTGAGATTGTTTGATGATTGAGTTGGATTGTATAACATTACTAAGTTTTTATTTGCATATTTATTGAGTTGAGTCCTTTGACTTGATTGTTGAGTTGTTTGTTGAGTTGATTGTATATGATTGAATTGGATTGGATGATATATGATTGGATTGTGTATGATTGGATTGGAATAAGTGATATATGGTGGAATGGATTAAATGATATGTGATCAGATAGTGTACGATTGGATTGGGTTGAATAGAGTGGTATGTGATTGGATGGGATCGAATTATAAATGATTTGATTGAACTGTATTATACATGCTTGGAGTGGAATGTATGGTATATAATGGGTCTTTGTCTAAAACTGTATCCTTACTTTAGACTTATGACACTTTGATTGAGTCTCTCTTATCTTTTTGAAATGAGATATTTGAACCAACGACATTCTTCCTTGAGATATGTTTCATTCTGCCATATTACATACTCGTACATTTCATGTACTGACGTCCATTTGGACCTGCATCATTTCATGATGCAGCGACAAGTTTAGGAGATCATCAATAGAAGCACCATTGAGGATCTATACACACTCAACGTATTAGTGAGTCCTCCCCTACATTCGGAGGACAGCGCTTATGTTATTTTTATGTCGAGTTAGCCCTTTTCATTTTGATTTAAGGTAGCCATGGACATGTCATTGACACCAATTAGATAGTAGTGATAGAGGCTTCATAGACTAGATAGTGATGGGTCGATTGAGTATTTTCTTTCATTAAATTATTCTTGTCAAACTATTTTAATGACAAAAATCGGAATTTGATTTGTTGTCTCATGGCCTTTCTTTCTTGAGTTAGATCGTTGATTTGGATTGCCCACCAAATTATTTCTTTATTTTAAACTTTCTGCTGGTTGATTGATATTGAATAGATGTGTGATTGGACCAATTGGTTCGCTTGGGGACCAGCAATGGTCTTCGAGTGCCGGAAACGTCTAGGGTATCCTCTCGGGGCGTGACACCAATCATGTATGTAATTTAGAAATAATTGATCAGATGTACTTTTTTTTTATCAAATTCTCTATCCCGTGGATCCATATATGTCTCCCTGAAGTAGGGTTTACCCTTGAGAAAAAGATTTCTTGCCTATATCAGTTCTATTATAATAACTTTTGGGATAAATTAACTATAAAAGATCCAAACACCTAACAGTCATACAGACAAGAGCTCGTCAATCAAATTCGGGCAAAGATTCAAGAATATGTGGTGATAACACAAAAGAAATTGGTAGCGGATAATTCCATTAAGCATATTGCTTGAAGAATTTTGGTTGAAGAAGGTAATAAAAGTGAGATGATTAATGAATATCTTGAAGAAGTCAAAAGAAATTTCCTCCAGAATCTAACACAGTATGATAAATCAGACACTTCAATAAAGAGTGAGGCAAGCAACGCAATGATGATATCGCTAATGCATATTCCGATGGAATAGGACCAATGTTATCAGAAAGTGTCCTCCAATCCTTACAAGGAAAGGAAGAATTTCTAAAGAAAACTATCAAAAGGAAAGGAAAAGTAGAATGAGAAGGTCATTACGAACAGTTGAAAGATTGAAAAGACTCAGGGCTATGATAAAGGCACGACAAATCAGGAAAAGATAACTTTCTTAATAGTTGATACACTGTAATACAGTAGATATACTATTCACGAGACCCACATAAGGGACCCATTTTTATTCCTTATGTTTCCTAAATTTACCTATATAAAGGGAGATTGTTTTTCATTTTTAGGCAGAAGTTTTCGAGTGCCCTCTCTCTCTATTGTAAAACTTTCTTTGTAATATATCTCAGCGTGTGAATAAATTGAAGAATCAAGTTTGGCAAAGCTATCATGTTCTTAAGGTATTTTCAATTTTCCTTCTGTACTTTTTAAATTTTTCTCCATACCCGAGACTATGTCCGACTAGAAATCTTCTATCTATGTTGGGTACCTAAATTCTATTATATATTCATCATGAAGGCCAGACTCAATTGAAATATATGAGATTTTTATCATAGTTTCTTGACTTAGTTTTTAGATGGTGGTATAGTCGATTCTGGCACTACTGTATTGAGTTAGCCTAGCAAGCAGTGAATTTGTAATTCCCCGTTCAGGATGAAAAGAAAAAAGGGAAGTATTACCACTGTTAGAACTGCTAGTTGCTAGATCAGTATGAGTATGTATCAGAATATCTGACAAGCCCCTTACTCGGGTGAAAGGATCCATATAGTCATAAAGCTACATAAAAAACTTTCATATTTCAATTTTATTCTTTTTGGTTGCGCGGATTGTCTCCTTCCCTTAATCTTAAGATCTGGATGGCCACGTGGACTACCACCAACCTTGTAGATTCGGGTTGTAATTGTATCATACCCTAGAAACTTTCATGATAGATATGTAATGAATCTAAAGTATTCGGCATAGATATGATTTCTTTTTCTTATGGATCTTGGAGAAATTAGTACTAAAAGTACTAGATTAGAAGAGATAGATATACCTTAAGATCTTGATTTATTATATAAATGGACTATTCCAAAGGTTGATACTAAAACCATTAATGATTATGGTTGATTTGATAAATTTTCTTCCAAATAGTTGATGAAAACAACTAAACAATATTTGGCTCTTAAATATATGAGATATTGATTCTTATAGATCTAGATTCAATTTTATGCATATTGACATGGTTCAAATTGCTTTTAAGCCTCTAACTCTTAAAGGGTTACCTAAACTCTTTTTAGTTGCTTTACGAGATGCTAGAAATCTAAATCTTAGAAAATCATTGATGTTTTCGATTGAATCTACTATGGCATGTGGTCTAGTTTATTTCAACACACAACCGAATTTGATAAAATATTCTTGATGCTTTAACATTAAATATTAAGACGCATGGTTATAACTATGCTCCTAGTTCTAAACTTACATGTTTATCTTATAGAATTTATTTCAAATTATTGTCTATTCTGAATCCTAGATGTAAGTTATATGATACATTGAATCAGACCATATTGGTTAAAACTAATTTCACAAAGTCTAAGGTCACCACAAGGAGGCCTATCAAGTGGGAAGAAATTAATTTTCTAATTACATGGACTTTGGATTCGGTTATATCCCCATGTTAGGTCACAAATGATTTAACTAATAATGATTATTCTCATATCACTTAGAATCCTGATGGTAGGATATGTATTCAATTTGCTGAAAAAGCTCCGATTTATAAATCTCCTATTTATAACAGACAATCTTTCTCAGGGTATAGATCTTTACCTAAAATTAAACATATTTCCCCTATTACTCTAGATGTTCTTATTTATGATCCAATAAGAAATAGAGATTTATCTTTGCATACTCTCAGTGATACTTTGAGTGAAAAGATTGTTGAAAGGGTTAAGATTGACCCATACGACTAATATTGTGCAGGCTACTGATAAATTGTCTGATATAGAACCAATTGCATTTGAAATAGATTTTGACCCTAATGAGGTGTCTGAAAGAAATAAGCTTTAAATTATGATGATGCATCAAATTGATTTTAGTCCGAGTTCCCTGGCTCGGCAACATATTCAAAAAGAATTTTGTCAAAATAAATGGGACAAGTTCAAAAATTGGTTTTTTGAGGCTTATAGCCAAGATGATTTAAATAATGAATATTTAATTGTTCAAATATTCCCTAGATAGGAAGTCGGGTAGAGAATTATCAGTTTTCTTTTTATACTGAATATCAAAATCCAATGGGGCCAATTGGGCTTGCCAGCTAGCAAATATCAGTTTGGAGGCATCATGTTTGAAGTGTTTGTCAAACATATATTTAACTGATTGAGCATCTGTTTTAATCAAGAATCTTTGATTGTATAGATAATGCTGAAACTTTAAAACACATCTAATGATGCAGAGCATTTTATGAGCCACAGTAGCATATTTTCTCTAAGCTTTAGTCCATTTTCCTGAATGAAATCTTATAAGATATTCACTATTGGTCAAATCATTTGTGACCTGACTTGGGGATATAACCGAATATAAAGTCCATGTAGTTGGGAAATCAATTTCTTCCCACTTGTTAGGTCTCTTAGTAGTGACTTTAGACCAAGTGAAAGTAGTTTCCACCAAGATAGTCTGATTCGATGTATCATATAATTTATATCTAAGATTCAGAGTAGACAATAATTTGAAATAAATTCTATAAGATAAACATATCAGTTCAGAACCCGGAGCATGGTTATAACCATGCATCTTAACATTTAATGTTAAAGCATCAAGAGTATTAACATCAGACAAGGACAATTGAAGATTAGGTTTTGTGTTGAAAAAAATTAGACCATACACCACAGTAGATTCAATCTAACCCATCAACGATTGTCTAAAATTTAGATTTCTAGCATATCGTAAAGCATCTAGAAATGTTTCAGGTAATCCTTTTAGAGTTAGAGACTTAAAAGTAATTTGAATCATGTCGATATGCATAAAATTGAATCTAGATCTAAAAGAATCAATATCTTATTTATTTAATAAATAGATAGATTGCTCATTAGAATTAAGAGCCAAAGACTGTTCAGTTGTTTTTATCAACTACTTTGAAGAAAATTTATCAAACCAACCACAATCATAAATGATTTTAGTATCAAACTTAGGAATAGTCCATTTATTTAATAAATCAAGATCTTGAGGTATATCTACCTCTTCTAATCTAATACTTTTAGTACTAATTTCTCCAAGATCCATAAGAAAATAAGTCATATCTAGGTTGAATACTTTAGATCCATTGCATATTTATCATGAAAGTTCCTAGACTATGATACCATTACAATCAGGATCTACAAGGCTGGCGGTAGTCCGCGTACAATCCAAATCTAGCTTGAAATAATATCGTTAAGATTGATACTAGCAAGGATAAAATCAAAATATGAAAGATTTTTATTTAGCTTTATGACTGTATGAAAATTTTTACCTAAGCAAGGGGCCTATCAGCTATTTCGATACATATCATTATTGATCAAGCAACTAGTAGTTCTAATAGTGGAAAACACTGCCCCTTTCTCTTCTTTCTTAACGGGGACTTACACCACCACTACTTGCTACACAAAGTCAATAAGATAGTGTCGGAATCGACTGTACCACTATTTCAGAATCAATTTAAGAAACTATGATAAAAATCTCATATATTTCAACTAATTCTGGCCTTTCATATATCTATGCTGAGTATCTAAGTTCTATTACATATTCATCATGAAAGGCCAGAATCAGTTGAAGTATATGAGATTTTTATCATAGTTTCTTGAATTGGTTCTGAGATGGTGGTACAGTCGATTCTGGCACTATCTTATTGACTCTTCCTAGCAAGTAGTGGTGGTGTAGGTCCCCGTTAAGAAAGAAGAGAAAGGGGCAGTGTTTCCTACTATTGGATCTGCTAGTTGCTAGATCAATAATGATATGTATCGGAATATCTGACAGACCCCTTGCTCAGGTAAAAGATTCCATATAGTCATAAGCTAAATAAAAATCTTTTATATTTCGATTTTATCCTTGTTAGTTGTAAGCTTAAGGATATTACTTCAAACTAGATCTGGATGGCCGCGCGGATTACTGCTAGTCTTGTAGATCCTGGTTGTAATGGTATGAGAACTTAGAAACTTTCATGATAGATATGTAATGGATCTAAAGTATTTGGCATAGATATAATTTTTTTTCTTATGGATCTTGGAGAAACTAGTACTAAAATCACTAGATTTGAAGAGGTAATTATACCTCAAGATCTCGATTTATTAAATAAATTGACTATTCCTAAGGTTGATACTAAAACCATTTATGATCATGGTTGGTTTGATAAATTTTCTTCTAAGTAGTTGATAAAAACAACTAAACAGTCTGTGGCTCTTAATTCTAATGAGAAAACAATCTATTTATTAAATGAATGAGATATTGATTTTTATAGATCTAGATTCAATTTTATGCATATTGGTTTGGTTCAAATTGCTTTTAAGTCTCTAACTCTTAAAGGGTTACCTGCAACCTTTCTTGTTGCTTTATAAGATGCTAGAAATCTAAATTTTAGACAATCGTTGATGGGTTCGATTGAATATACTGTGGCATATGGTCCGGTTTATTTTAACACACAACCTAATCTTTAATTGTACTTATTATCTACTCTGAATCCTAGATGTAAATTATATGATACATCAAATCAGACTATCTTGGTGGAAACTAATTTCACGAGGTCTAAGATCACTACTAGGAGACCTATTAAGTGGGAAGAAACTAATTTCCCAACTACATGGACTTTGGATTCGGTTATATCCCCAAGTTAGTTCACAAATGATTTGACCAATGGTGAATATTCTCATATTACTCAAACTCCTGATGGTAGGATATGTATTCAATTTACTGATAAATCTCCGATTTATAAATCTCCTTTTTATAATAGATGATCCTTTTTTGGATGTAGATCTTTTTCTTGAGATTCATCATATTTCCCCTATTACCCTTGATATTTTCTTTTATGGTCCAGCAAGAAATATGGCTTTATCTTTGCATACTCTAAGTGATACTTTGAGTGAAAAGGGTGTTGAAAGGGTTAAGATTGACTTCATTACTAATATTGTACAGGCTACTAATAAATTATCTGATATAGAACCTACTGCATTCGAAATGGATTTTGACCCTAATGAGGTGTCTGACAGAAATAAGCTTTAATTATGATGATGCATCAAATTAATTTTAGCCCAAGTTCCGTGGCTCGTTAGCATATTCAAAAAGAATTTTGTCAAGAAAAATGGAACACGTTTAAAACTTGGTTTTTTGAGGTTTATAGCCAAGATGGCTTGAATAATATTTCTCAAGAATTTGATGAATCTTATGCATTGCATAATCAAATTATGTATTTTGTTCCATGGTTTATAAATACTTACTTACCTTTATACATAAAGGTTTTAGAACAAAGAACTTTTAAAGATCGAAGTGGTAATATTACTAAAGCAATTACCCTCCTCAAAATCCTTTTATTCTGTCCAATAATACGGGTCTTACTTTGTCACGCCCCGAGAGGGTACCCTAGGCGTGGCCGGCACTCAGAAACCATTTCTGGCTTCTGAGAGAACCACTTGGTCTCATTTCTTATTTATTCATCAGCAGAAGACTTAAGAATACTAATATGGGCTAGTCATAATCAAAGAAAAAATAGATAATTTTTATAAGAAGTAGTTTCTAAGGAAAACTACTCCGATTACATCATCAGACTCTGTCTATGAAGCCTCTAATACTCTTAGATGGTGCCAATGACATGTCCATGGCTACCTCAAAAGAAACATCACACTCAATAATAATAAAAGGATAAGGAGTTCCTTCGAATACAAGAAGGACTCACCAAATAGCTGAAAAGAAATGATCTTCAACGATGCGCCTGTTGAGGATCTCTAACACCTGTATCTGCATCATAAAACGATGCAGGTCGAATGATGTCAGTACGTGGAATGTACGAGTATGTAAAATGGCAGGAAGGTAAGGACAGATATCAAGAAACTCCTCTCAAGAAAACTCAGCTCAGAACTCAACATCATCTCAACATGAATATGTAATGCAAGTTTAAAATATAATAATAAAAATAATAGTAATAAGCAATGCTTACTCAGTTGGGAGTTTCTCTAACCGACAACCATCACTTATGAGCTAGCGATGATACAACGAAGCGATGTCGTTGCCACATCCATCCAATACCTTGCCAGGGTAAAGGACATCACCATCTTGGATCCATTCATCAAAGTCCTCTTTTTGGGACTTAAGAGGCATAGCCTCCATCCTACGCTGGCTACGTAGTTCTGGGGTTTGAGTCAATTAAACTCTTACCCAACTCGGTGCTCAATACTACTCCCAAAATATGTGCTCATATTAAACTCATCATCTAGTCTCATTGGACTTTAATTTAAATCATCAAACTCATCTCATTTCATGTTCATCAATCATTATACTTCCAAAAACATCATTTACATCTCATCAAAACATCTTGCTCAAAATATCATTTTCTCAAATTCATTCAAATTCAACTCTTTTGCTCTTTCAAAACTCAATAAAATACATATATAGTATTAATTCATATAACTCTCTTTTTATCAATAAAAATAATAAAAAGTCAACATCTTTACTCAAAACATGTGTAAAAATATTCATGAACATCAAATCAATTAGGATTCATGGGAAAGTAGCCATGAACAATAATTCCAATAATATGAGAGATAACAATAATAATAATATTAATGCATAAATATATCTAACTCAATAGAAGAATAATTAATTCATTTAGAATTCAAGATTTTGATAAAACTCAACTATAACTCAATTATAATGAATTTAAATATTGGGCGCATGGACGAACTCAATCCAATGCTATGAAAGCCTTACATACCTTAAATCCGAAGGTTTACTCCGAATTGGAACACTCTTGGACCCCTAGCCTTTTCTTCTCGCCGGAGCGTTTTGTGTACTACCCGGAGTATAAGAATCACCGGAGTAGTATTTTTATACTACTAAAACTAAAACTATATTTGAGAAGAAGTATATAGAGAGAAGAAATGCTTAAGAAAGCTTGATGAATAAAATGAGGAAATAAGGTGGGTATTTATAGGTGGGAAAGTGGGACCTAACAATAAATAAAATAATTATAAAGAAAAATCTGAAAATTTAATGGAATATATTGATGTCATGGATGATGTTAAATGGAGGACAATTTATGTCATGCATGATGTCAAATGCATCTAGATGTTTCCATGGTAGGTAAGATGAGTTCTTTTTAACAGAATACTCATTTTCGAAGCTGCGTTTGAATAAGATAAATTCCTTATTAGGATTTGGTGTCTTCATACGAATTGTAGATATGGAAGTCTAGTTTCATATCGTTCAAGAATCAACCAATTTGGAGCAACCTACAGTGAGATATGAATTTTCTTGTATCAACACTCAATTCCGTCATAGCACTATATCTTGCAAAGATTAATTTATTTGACCTACTTATACTCCGAATTTGTAGTTATGTTCTTCATGAAAGTTGTAGGTAAGGATGTTGTGATTACCCAGAAATTTGAATCACCTAATTTGGACCAACCTATGAAAAGTTATGCCTAACATACAGAGGCTGTATTATTTTCGTCGAGAATTGAAATACCGACATACAACATTTTAGGGGTTGTTACATACTTTCTCAGATTTTTAAAAATTCATTGATAATGATGTTGCTAAAATTAGCATTAGAGAATAAATAATTTGATTGCTCAAAATAATTATTTGAGTTTCTATGTTAAAGTTATTGGTGAACATATCAGTTCCCTTGTCACTAAATTCGATGAGTTAATTGCTTTGATTAAATCTATGAGTATGAGTAAAGCAACAACTAATATTGCCTCCACTTCTGGAAGTAAAAAAACAGTTGTTAACAATATTCCAACTCATATTCAATGCCCTATTAAAATAAAGGATTTCAAATCTAAGTCTTTAAATGATTTAGAAAAACTTCTTGATAAAAAACTTTCTAATTTAAATGCTAAACCTATCGGTCTTATTGATGATTTTTTGATTGACAATGATATTTCTGAAATTAATGGTCTTAAAGTACCAGTTCGTGGAGAATGCGATAGGTCAATAAGGCATGGTAAATATACTACCAAACCTTTTATGATGACTTATTATTATCCTCGTCCTACACCTCAAGATATTTTAATTAAGGAAAGAGATTGGATTCAAACCAATATTGCTTATAGCGGAGATCAAATTTATGAGTGAAATCTTGATGGCCTAACTGATAGACAGGTCTCTATTCTTGTGGATCGTATGTTGATGTATGCTACTATTTGTCAATCTACTAATAATAATTTTTACCATACTACTTGCAAGATGATTGTTGCAGGATTTCCTGCCAACTTCACGGTTGGTGAGAGAATTTTTTATCTAGCGAAGCTAAAAATGCCATTACCACCTTGGTATTAAAGGATGTTATAAAGGAAGAGGGAATTGACGAACATGGTAACAAAGTTGAAAGACTTAATGACAAACCTCGTCAAGATGTTGTTTATACGCTGATCTTTACCATCCTAGTACATTTCAATGGTCGATTTACCAACCAAAATGAAACTCTAAGAACCCTTCTCAGTGGACTTCGATGTAAGCATTTAGGAGAATTTAGGTGGTATAAAGACACCTTTTAAAAGTTGAGTTATGGACTTACTCGAAAGTAACCTCACCTATTGGAAGTCCAAGTTTATTAATGGCCTTCCCGCACTATTTGCAGAAAGTGTTAGAAAAACTCTTAAGGGAAATCTCTCTGCAATTCGTTATGACCAATTTACCTATGATCAATTAATTAGAATTTGCACCCAAGAAGGATTAAATCTTTGCAATGAGCTAAAATTAGCTCAACAACTAAAGATCGACAAGAAAAGAGAGCAATCACAGCTTGGAGATTTATGTAGTCAGTTCGGTGTCGCCGGTCCTTCTAATAGCAAAAAAAACCACGAAACATAGACGCTATAAAGGAGATGACCCTGATAGACCTTATAGAAAGTATCGTTGTTCTAGATGAAACAAAGAAAAATGTGAAGCTAAGAAGGCTTACCAAAAATCTAATAGATTTACCAAGAATTACTCTACGAGAGATCTTAGCAATATTAAATGTTACGAGTGTGGTCAGTATGGACATATTGCTCCAAATTGCAAGTTCAACAGTTTAAGACTTTAAATCTCGAAGAAGATCTAATGATAAAGTTTATGGTTTGTTATATACTTCTGGTTTAGAATCAGATTACTGCTATGAGTTAGAATACAAATCAGAAAGTGAAGTTGAACTTCTTGATTTTTCTGATAATGATAATATCATGCCTGATAATTGTGGTACTAATTGCACAGGTGATAATTGTTCTTGAAAAGCTGATGAGTTTTATAAACTCCAATCTCAATTTGAAGACTTACATGTCAATACAATTACTCCTGAAAATGTGATTCTGAACAATATTTCTGATGAAAATATGAGGAGAAAGATCACTGAAATGACATCTAGTTCCCATTCTTCTAAATCTTCTAAATAAACAAATGATTTTGATTCAAACTCTTATTCAATAAAGGAAGTTCTTGCTCGTTTTGACAAAAAGACTGTAGTAAGAGATACTTCTTTTAATAATTTAAAAATTGAAGTTGAAAAACTAAAAAATGAGATTAAAACTCTTAAACAAAATCAAATGATTCATGATCACATGATTTCTCAATTAGAAAATGATAAGAAAAATGATTCTGCGTCAATACCTCCTATTGATAAAGGCAAAGGTAAGGTTGACGATAAAGTTGAAGAACTTATTGATAGTTCTAAATAAAATTCCTTTTTAGGAATGCTACAGATTGTAACTGCTCATAAATGGTATATTAAATATACTATTTTGATTAATAATAAATTTATTATCACTAACACTACAATGATTGATAGCGGCGCAGATGTTGGTTGCATACAAGAAGGGTTAATACCCTCTAGATTCTTTGAAAAAACTATTCATGCTGTTAAATATACATCTGGACATACTTTAGATATAAAGTGCAGATTATCTAAAATTAATATTTGTCAGAATAAAGTCTGCATTCCTCATTTCCTTTTGTTAGTAAAAGATCAAATGCATCCTCCAATTATACTTGAAACTCTTTTCATTAATGCTATATATCCTTTATCAAATATTGATTCAAAAGGATTTACTACCAGTTATAAAGATAAAGAAATATCTTTTACATTTATAACTGAACTAGTTACTAGAGATATTAATGCTTTAATTAATATGAAGCAAAAGCATGTTGATTTTCTACAACTAGATATTTACAATATGAGTATATTTGATACTTTACGTCCTACTAAGGTACAGAAAAAAATTTAATTGATTTCTAAAAAGCTGTGCCAAACTTGATTATTTATTCACACACTTAGATATTTTACAAAGAGAGTTTTATGAGGACAAATTTTGTGAAGATAATAATCCCACTAAGTCACGTCACTGTCAAATGAATGTTGAGTTAGTGCCACTTTACAAAAAAGAGATTGATAATCTTTTACAAAAAGGTTTAATAAAACCATCCAAATCGCCTTAGTCTTGTACTGCTTTTTATGTCAATAATGCAGCAGAGGAGCGTGGCATTTTCAGATTGGTTATTAATTATAAATCTTTAAATAAATTTTTAGAATGGATTAGGTATCCTATTCCAAATAAAAAAGATTTATCATCAAGATTATATGATGCCAATATATTTTAAAAATTTGATATAAATCAGGATATTGACAAATTCAGATTTTTAAAGAGCATACTTATCGAACTGCCTTTAATGTTCCTTTTGGGAAATGTGAATGGAATGTTATGCCTTTTGATTTAAAAAATGTCCCTTTGGAATTTCAGAAAATTATGAATGATATTTTTAATCCATCTTTGGAATTTATCATTGTTTATATCGACGATATTTTAGTATACTCAATAAATTTTGAAACACATATCAAACATCTTGATATTTTCAAAAAGATTGTTATACAAAATAGTTTGGTTCTATGTAAGTCAAAATGAGTTTGTTCCAAACTGATGTCCGCTTTCTTGGACACAATTTTTGCCAAGAGAAAATTACTCTCATTCAAAGATCTATTGACTTTAGTTCAAAATTTCCTAATGTTATAACAGATAGGGCTATGCTCCAAAGATTTTTGGGAAGTTTAAATTATATTTCCCCTTTTATAAAAAAATGTCTAGAGATTTATATCCATTATACGAAAGATTAAAAATGAATCACAAATCTCCTTGGACTGATAGTGTGAATGAATTAGTCAAATCCGTTAAACACCGAGTTAAATCCTTGCCATGTTTGACGCTTGCTAACCCTGCTAGGCAAAAAATTATTGAAATTGATACTTCTAATATTGGTTATGGAGGAATACTTAAACAATTAAATCCCCATGATAAGTGTGAATATTTGATAAAATTTCATTTAGATAAATTGACTGAAGCCAGAGAAAATATGCTAGTGTGACCCATGAAATGCTGTGCATTGTTATATGTGTTTTAAAATTTCAGGACGATCTCTACAATCAGAGATTCTTAATAAAAACAGATGCACAATCTGTCAAATATATGTTTGATAAAGACTTCAAACATGATGCCTCCAAATTAATATTTTTTAGGTGGCAGGCTCAATTAGCCCCATTTGATTTTGATATTTAGTATAAGAATGAAATTGATAATTCTCTATCAGACTTTCTATCTAGGGAATATTTGAACAAATAATTATGGACTATTTCGCAGCCCTCTTTGATAACAAAGAACTCGTTACCATCTTAAAGGTTATACCTTCAGGAAAAGATATTCAGACAATGATTCTACATAAAATAATTGCTAATATTATTAAAGACGAAATGCAGAGTCAAGAATTTTCAATTCATTCTTATGAAGATGACGATGGACCTTATTATCTTAATACAGATGACCATTTTGACTTTCATTAATATGGTTTGCTCTGTTTGAAGAATGGAAGGCAAAGACCCTCCTTGGTCCATTATACGAGGCTAAGGTAATAAAGGAAGAGGCCGGAGAAGATCATCCCCTTTTCAAAGACCATCATACGATTCTTCATCATCATCTAATAATTTTCCAATCGTGAGATTGGAAAACAAAAGTTTGATAAACTCAAAGATGGTAGAAGCATCATCTTCATCAACTACTCCTACTATTAATCTGGAAGATATTCCAGAAGACAGTCCATTGTATGGACAATTAAAGGCATGTCTAGAAACTAAAAAGAAAAATGATACATTTGCTTCTATGGTTAAAGAAGTCGATGACCATAAATATTATGAAGAAGGATCTATGAAAGAAATTATATTTCTTTTGGAAAACTTTGATATTTAGAGAAGCGATGAACCATGGAAGATATTTCAACGGTATCTGGTAAGGGGATTATACTTCCCTGGAGAGTCTCATAAAACTCGAACTTATTATGAAACAATATTAATCAAAACTGGAAGTGCAGAATTCCAACATTTTTCAACAGAAGAAAATATTTATAACTTCTCAAAAGTGATTATCAAGCAGACCATATCTGTGGAAGAGTGGGGAATATCCACTATGACTGAACGCCAGGTTTGTATGAACAAAATGAACATAAACCTCACATATTGGGATTATATCCAGGCCTTTAATAAGGTTTTATATTATAATAATGATAAATACAACCATAGTTGGTTTATAAAAGTTTGTGCCAATGTATTTGACAGACTAATTCCAAACTGGTCCATAAGATAGTGGACATTCCATGGACCTTCTGTAAAGATTTTACCATTTGAATATTTAAATTCATATAAAGAATGGACAAAGGTTTCTCCATTTCTCACAAGGTTATACCTCTCTGATCATGTTTGTAATTTAGAAAAAATTGATCAGATGTACTTTTTCATTGAATTCTCTATCCCGTAGATCTATAAGTGGCTCCCTGAAGTAGGGTTTCCCCCGCCGAATTTTTTTTGTCTATACCGGATCTATTACAATAATTTCTGAGATAAAATTACCCAAAGAGATCCAAAAACCAAACAATCATATGGACAAGAGCTCGTCGGTCATTTCCGAGCAAAGATTCAGGAATATGCGGTGATACCACAAAAGAAATTGGTAATAGATAATTTCGTTAAACATATTTCTCGAAGAATTTTGGTCCAAGAAGGCGATAAAAGCGAGATGATTAATGAATATCTCAAAGAAGTCAAAACAAATTTGCTTCAGACTCTAACACAATATAATAAATGAGAAACTTCAATGAAGAGTGAGGCAAGCAATAATTACGTCGCTGATGCACAGTCCGATTGACCAGGGCCAGTATTATCAGAAGGTGATCTAGAAAAGGTGGAAGATTTCCTCCAATCTCTCCAAGGCAAGGAAGAATTCCTCAAGATAACTATTAATGGAAAAGGGAAAGCGGAATGAGAAGATCACTACAAACCCTTACAAGATTAAAGAGACTCCGCGCTATGATAGAGGCAAGGCAAAGAAAGAGATATATTTCTTAACAGTAAATACACTGTATAAAAAGTAGATATACTAAACTAGGGACCCACACGAGGGACTCATTTTTATCCCTTATGTTTTCTAAGTTTGCCTATATAAAGGGCAATTGTTTTTCATTTTAGGCAGAAGTTTTCGAGTGCCCTCTCCCTCTCTCTATTGTAAAAACTTTCTTATAATATATTTCAGTGCTAGAATAAAATCAAGTTTGGAAAAACTTTCACGTCTTTAAGGTATTTTTAATTTTCAGTCTTTACTTTTTAATTTACTTTTCTTCATAATTGTGACTATGTCCAGCTAGAAACTTCTTATCTATGCTGGGTATCTAAGTTCTATTACATATTAATCATGAAAGGCAGACTCAGTTGAAATATAAGAGATTTTTATCATAGTTTCTTGACTTGGTTCTAAGATGATTATACAATCAATTCTGATACTATATTATTAATTTAGCCTAGCAAGAAGTGGTGGTGTAAGTCTCCGTTAAGAAAGAGAAGAAAGGGGTAATGTTTTCCATTGTTAGAACTGTTAGTTGCTAAATTAATAAAGGTATGTATCAGAATATCTGACAGGCCCCTTGCTCAGGTGAAAGATTCCTTATAGTCATAAAGCTAAATAAAAATCTTTTATATTCTGATTTCATCCTTGTTGGTTGCAAGCTTAAGGATATTATTTCAAGTTAGATTTGGATAGCCGCGCGGACTACCGTCAGCCTTATAGATTCTGATTGCGATGGTATGTATCAGAATATCTGACAGACCACTTGCTCGGATAAAATATTTCATACACTCATAAAGCTAAATAAAAATCTTTTATATTCCTATTTTATCCTTGCTGGTTGTAAGCTTAAGGATATTATTTCAAGCTAGATCTGGATGGTCACGTGGATTACCGTCAGCTTTGTAGATCTTAATTGTGATTGTATTAGAGCCTAGGAATTTTCATGATAAATATGTAATGGATCTAAAGTATTCGGCATAGATATGATTTCTTTTCTTATGGATATTGGAGAAATTAGTACTAAAAGTACTAGATTAGAATAGGTAGATATACTTCAAGATCTCGATTTATTAAATAAATGGACTATTTCTAAGGTTGATGCTAAAACCATTTATGATTATGACTGGTTTGATAAATTTTCTTCTAAGCAATTGATAAAAACAACTGAACAGTTTTTGGCTCTTAATTCTAATGAGCAAACTATCTGTTTATTAAATAAAGAGATATTGATTTTTATAGATCTAGATTCAATTTTATACATATCGGCATGGTTCAAATTGATTTTAGGCCTCTAACTCTAAAGGGTTACCTGAAACCTTTCTAGTTGCTTTATAGATGCTAGAAATCTTTTTTTTTCTACCAATGAGTGCATTCTTTACTTTAACCAGTACAGAGTTGGAGGAATGAACAGAAATAGTTCGAAGAACCCTGCGTTCTGGTCTTTAATTTTCTAAATCAAAGGGATCTTCCTTCACTAAAGACCACATACCCGATACATTGATAATTGGCTTGTCTACATACTATTTGTATACACAACTCTATAATAGTAAGGTGGCTCATCGCAAAGCTGACCATCACTATCACTGATCTCGTTAGTGACTGCTGACATATTTTATCCACAAAACAAGTTATTCCTTATGCAATCATCTTTGTCTGAGACACTAGATAACATTGTTGTCTCCAAGTCTGACATAATAGTGCCTGCCTGTCAACCTTCTTCAGCTTCATCAGAGTTGTATGTGCATGATTGTCACTGAGAAAGACTTTCAGAACCGTCTGGATTTCTGTTGTGGAGGGTATCCAGGCATTCCCATTCCTGGATCTTTCCTTCTCATCTGCTGCTGATGTGCTTGAGCAGAAACACCACGCTGCATGGGCATGTTTCCTGGGGTCATTCCAGCACCCATGCCAGCTTGAGAAGCAAGATTATAAGCAGACATTCCCTGAGGTGGAATCCATTGCATGTTGACCATTTGCATCGGTCGGGGAAAGATTGGCATGGGAGATGGCAGAGGCAATTCGAATAGCAATCGGCCAGAGTGGCTGCAACATTATGATTTGATAGGGAAGATTGGGAAAGGGACTTACGGGTTGGTTTTTTTGGCTAATATCAAAGCTAACCGTAGCAAATCTATTGCTATCAAGAAGTTCAAGCAATCCAAGGACAGTGACGGCGTTTCCCCCACCGCCATTCACGGAATCATGTTGTATTGCAGTATAATATATTTGATAGTTATTTGATAATATTTGGTAATATATTTGTAAGGAAATAATTAGTTTTTCTTAATATTTGGTAGCATATTTATAAGAAAATAATTAGTTTCATTATTTCAATATTGTATCACATATATATTTTTCCTTGGAAAAATAAATCAAAACAAGTCAGATTGTTAAGTTCTTTTCATGGTATCAGAGCCTCTACGATCTTGGTAGTGAATCAAAGAGCTTCCGCTATCGGCGCGCGGCTATTACCCATATATGCCGTCCATCTGGCCCATGATTATGTTAACAAAAGTAGGATCAATGTTATATGTATGAATCTCATATGCAAGGGAAGAAAATTCAGTCAGACAGGTCACTGTGCATCTTTTCGGTGACTATTTTCTTGTTTCAGTAGGGTCGTGCCATCAAGCCGACCCTATCCATATAATTTCTTGGGTTGTTTTGTGTCAACCCTATATCCCTCAGTGTTTGTGTAGTACCGTGCCATCTTTCCGGTGACTACTTTCTCATATCCAATTTGTGTAGCACCGTGTCATCTTTTCGGTGACTATTTGTTTGTTTCAGTAGGGTTGTGCCATCAAGATGATCCTATCCATATAATTTTTATTTTCTAGTAAGGTCATCCCATCAAAGTGTTTTTTTTTATCATAAATTTTCATGGCTGGTGAGGACATACCTCCTCCACCACCACCCAAAATTGAGTCTAATTCTCCCTATTTTCTCAGCCTTCAAGACCGGCCCGGGGACTGTATCACGCCTACTCGTTTCAAGGACGACAATTTTAATGAATGGGCAGCCGACATACAACCAAAGCTTTCGGCAAAACTCAGTTTGACTTCTTGCTTTTCAAATTGGGCATTTTTGATTCCCATGCTCCAACTTGAGGGGGGTATTGCAGTATAATATATTTGATAATATTTGGTAGCATATTTGTAAGAAAATAATTAGTTTTTCTTAATATTTGGTAGCATATTTATAAGAAAATAATTAGTTTCCTTATTTCAATATTGTATCACATATATATTTTTTCTTGGAAAAATAAATCAAAGCAAGTAAGATTTTACGTTCTTTTCATGTTGCTTCGGGAGATATCCCATGAGAATGTTGTAAAGTTTGTCAATGTGCATATCAACCAGGCAGATATGTCTCTTTATCTGGCTTTTGACTAAGCAGAGCATGACCTCTATGAAATTATCAAACATCATATAGACAAGTTCAATCAGGCAATCAATCAGTACACTGTCAAGTCTCTGTTATCGAAGTTGCTTAATGGTCTTAATTATCTTCACAGTAATTGGATTGTACATCGAGACCTAAAGCCATCAAATATCTTGTTAATGGGCGAAGGAGAAGAACATGGAGTTGTTAAAATTGCTTATTTCAGCCTTGCAAGAATTTATCAAGCTCCACCGAAACCATTAGCTGAGATGGGGTTGTAGTTACTATTTGTATCGTGCACCAGAGTTACTTCTTGGGGCAAAACACTACATAAGTGCAGTTGATATGTTGGCCGTTGGCTGTATATTTGCTGATCTTCTTACTCTAAAGCCCCTATTTCAAGGGCAAGAAGTGAAAGGCACACCAAACCCGTTCCAGCTTGACCAACTGGACAAGATATTTAAGGTTCTCGGACATCCCACACCAGAAAAGTGGCCAACACTAGTAAACCTTCCGCATTGGTAATCTGATGTGCAACGTATTCAAGGACATAAATATGACAATCCCGCACTTTATAGTTTTTTGCACATGTCTCCCAAAAGTCCTACTTACGACCTCCTTTCTAAGATGCTTGAATATGATCCTCGCAAAAGAATTACAGCAATGCAAGTTCTCGAGCATGAGTACTTTTGGACGGAACCTCTACCTGGCCGCAATGCACTAGTACCACCACAACCGGGACAAAAAGTCGTGAATTATCCAACTTGACCTGTGGACACAACTACAGACTTTGAAGGAACCATTAGTGTTCAAACTTCTCAGCCAATATCATCTGGAAATGCAACATTTGGTGGCATGCATGGTCCTTATGTTATCTGATACCATTACAACCAGGATCTACAAGGCTGGCGATAGTCCATGTGGTCATCCAGATCTAGCTTGAAATAATATCTTTAAGCTTGCAACTAGCAAGGATAAAATCAAAATATGAAAGATTTTTATTTAGCTTTATGATTGCATGGAATTTTTCACCTGAGCAAAGGGTCTGTCAGATATTCCGATACATATCATTATTGATCTAGCAACTAGCAGTTCTAACTGTGGGAAACACTACCCTTTCTCTTCTTTCTTAACGGGGATTAACACCACACTATTTTCTAGGTTGAGTCAATAAGATAGTGTCGTTATCGACTGTACCACAATCTCAGAACCAAGTCAAGAAACTATGATAAAAATCTCATATATTTCAATTGAGTCTAGCGTTTCATGATGAATATGTAATAGAACTTAGATACTCAGCATAGATATGAAGTGTTTAGCCGGACATAGTCACGGCTATGGAGAAAAGAAAATTAATAAGTAAAGACTAAATTAAAAATACCTTAATGATGTGAAAGCTGTGCCAAACTTGATTCTTTGTTCACACACTTAGATATTTTACAAAGAGAGTTTTTTACAAGAGAAAAAGAGAGAGCACTCGAAAACTTCTGCCTAGAAATGAAAAGCCATCGCCCTTTATATAGGCAAACTTAGAAAACATAAGAAACAAAAGTTGGTCCCTCATGTAGGTCCCTAGTATAGTATATCTACTGTTTATACAGTGTATCTACTGTTAGGAAAGCTATCTCTTTCTTTGCCTTGCCTCTATCATAGCTCGGAGTCTTTTTAATCTCTTAAGGGTTCTTAGTGATCTTTTCATTCTGCTTTCCCTTTTCCTTTGACAGTTGTCTTGAGGAATTCTTCCTTGCCTTGGAGAGATTGGAGGAAATCTTTTACCTTTTCTAGTTCACTTTCTGATAATATTGGCCCTGTTCCATAGGACTGTGTATCAACGATATCATCGTTCCTTGCCTCACTCTTCATTGAAGTGTCTGATTTATCATACTGTGTTGAGTCTGAAGTAAATTTGTTTTGAATTTTTTGAGATATTCATTAATCATCTCGCTTTTAATCTTCCCTTGGCATATATTTTGTCCAAAAAAGTAGACATTTATTTAGAACAAACTCATTTTTAGCTTAGATATAATCAAACCATTTTGTATAAAAAATCTTTTTGAAAATATCAAGATGTTTGATATGTGTTTCAAAAGTTTTTGAGTATACTAAAATAACATCGATATAAAGAACGATAAAATCCAAATATGGATTAAAAATATCATTCATAATTTCCTGAAATTCAGAAGGGGTATCTTTTAAACCAAAAGGCATAACGTTCCATTCGTATTGCCCAAAAGAAATACTAAAGGCAGTTCTATACGTATACTCTTTAAAAATTTAAATTTGCCAATATCTTGATTTTAAATTAAATTTTGAAAATATATTGACGTCATATAATCTTGATAATAAATCTCTTTTATTTGGAATAGGATACCTAATTCATTTTAAAAATTTATTTAAAGGTTTATAATTAATAACCAATATGGGAACACCACGCTCCTTCTTTGCTGCATTATAGACATAAAAGGTAGTACTAGACCAAGGTGATTTGGATGGTTTTATTAAACTTCTTTGTAAAAGATAATCAATCCTTTTTTCCCCTAAAAATCCACTAATTCAGCATTCATTTGACAGGAATGTGATTTGGTGGGAATATCATCTTCACAAAAGTTGTCCTTATGAGGAAGAGTCACAATATGCTTTTTTCTACTTCAAATAACACTTGGATGATCGACACAAATATCAATGACCAGCTGTTCAGAAATCAATTTGATTTTTTCTTGTACCTTAGCAGGATGTACAGTATCAAATATACTCATACTGTAAATTTTTAGTTGTAGAGAATCAACATGCTTTGGCTTCATTTTGATTAAAAGCATTAATATCTCTAGTAACTAGTTCAGTTATAAATGTAAAAGATATTTCTTTATCCTTATAACTGACAATAAATCTTTTTGAGTCAATTTTTGAAAAAGGATATATAGAATTAATGAAAGGAGTTCCAAGTATAATTGTATGATGCCTTTGATCTTTTACTAACAAAAAAAATGAGGAATGCAGACTTTATTCTGACAAATATGAGTTTTAGATAATTTGTACTTTAGATCTAAAGTATGTGCAGATGCAAATTTAATAGCATGAGTAATCTTTTCAAAGAATCTATAGGGTATTAAGCCTTCTTGTATACAACTAACATCTGCTCCGCTATCAATCATTGTAGTGTTAGTGATAATTAATTTATTATTAATTAAAACAGTACATTTAATATACCATCGATGAGAAGTTACAATCTGTAGCATTCCTAAAAAAGAATTTTGTTTAGAACTATCAATAAGTTCTTCAACTTTATCGTCACCCTAACCTTTTCCTTTATCAATAGGAGGTGTTGATGCAGAATCATCTTTCTCATCATTTTCTAATTGAGAAATCATGTGATCATGAATCATTTGATTTTATTTGAGAGTTTTAATCTCATTTTTTAGTTTTTCAACTTCAATTTTTAAATCATTAAAAGAAGTGTCTCTTACTACAGTATCAGTCTTTTTGTCAAGACGAGCAAGAACTTCCTTTATTGAATAAGGTTTTGAATCAAAATTATTTTTTTGTTTAGAAGATTTAAAAGATTTAGAAGAATGGGAACTAGATTCCATTTCAATGATCTTGCTCCTCATTTTTTCATCAGAAATATCTTTCAGTAATTCAATCACATTTTTAGAAGTAATTGTTTTGACATGTAAGTCTTCAAATTGAGATTGGAGTTGATAAAACTCATCAGGTTTGCAAGGACAGTTATCACCTGTGCAATTAGTACCACAATTATCAGGCATGATATTATCATTATCAGAAAAATCAAAAAGTTCAACTTCACTTTCTGATTTGGATTCTGACTCAGAGTAGTAATCTGATTCTGAACCAGAAGTATATAACAAACCATAAACTTTATCATGAAGATCTTCTTTAACATTTAAAGTCTTAAGGTTTTGAACTTGAAATTTGGATAAATATGTCCATACTAACCACACTCGTAACATTTAATCTTGCTAAGATCTCTCTTAGAGAAATTCTTTGTAAATTTATTAGATTTTTGGTGAGCCGTCTTAGCTTCATGTTTTTCTTTGCTTCATCTAGAACGGTGATTCTTTCTATAAGGTCCATCAGGGTCATCTCCCTTATAGAGTCTATGTTTCGTGGACCTTCTAATTTTTCTATTAGAAGGACCGGCGACACCAAACTGGCTATAGAAATCTCCAAGCTATGATTACTCTCATTTTTGTCGATCTTTAGTTGTTGATCTAATTTTAGCTCGTTGTAAAGATTTAATCCATTTATAAATATCTTGTTATTATTAGTAGATTGAAAAATAATAGCATACATCAACATACGATGCATAAGAATATAGATCTATCTATCAGTTAGGCCATCAAGATTCCACTCATAAATTTGATTTCCGCTATAAGCAGTAATTATTTGAATCTAATCTCTTTTCTCAATTAAAATAACTTGAGGTGTAGGACGAGGATAATAATAAGTCATCATGGCAGATTTGGTAGCATATTTACCATGCCTTGTTGACCTATCACGTTCTCCACAAACTGGTACTGTAAGACCATTAATTTCAGAAATATCATTGTCAATTGGAAAATCATCAATAAGACTGATAGGTTTAGCATTCAAATTAGAAAGCTTTTTATCAAGAAGTTTTTCTAAATCATTTAAAGACTTAGATTTGAAATCTTTTATTTCAATAGGATGTTGAATATGAGTTGGAATATTATTAACAACCATTGTTTTATTTTCACAAGTGGAGGAAATATCAGTTGCTTTACTCATACTCATAGATTTGCTCAAAACAATTACTTAAGTGTTTATAGTAAAGTTATATGTGAGCATATTACTTCACTTGATCAAAAACTCGATGAGTTAATTTCTACAAGGCTGAGAGTAGTCCGCGCGGCCATCCAAATCTTGCTTGAAATAATATCCTTAAGCTTGCAACTACCAAGGATAAAATCGAAATATGAAAGATTTTTATTTAGCTTTATGACTGTATGGAATTTTTCACCTGAGCAAGGGGCCTGTCAGATATTTCGATACATATCATTATTGATCTAGCAACTAGCAGTTCTAATAGTGAGAAACACTGCCCCTTTTTCTTTTTTCTTAACGGAGACTTACACCACCACTGCTTGCTAGACTGAGTCAATAAGATAGTGCCGGAATCGACTGTACCCCCATCTCAAAACAAAGTCAAGAATCTATGATAAAAATCTTGTATATTTCAACTGAGTCTGGCCTTTCATGATGAATATGTAATAGAACTTAGATACTTAGCATAGATATGAAGTTTCTACTCGGACATAGTCACGGCTATGGAGAAAAGCAAATTAAAAAGTAAAGACTAAAAATTAAAAATACCTTAAAGACGCAAAAGTTTTCCAAACTCAATTTTATTCTCGCATTGAAATATATTATAAAGAAAATTTTTACAAGAGAGAAAGGGAGAGGGCACTCGAAAACTTCTGCCTAAAATAAAAAACAATCGCCCTTTATATAGGCGAACATAGAAAACATAAGGAATAAAAATGAGTCCCTCATGTGGGTCCCTAGTATAGTATATCTACTGTTTATACAGTGTATCTACTGTTAGGAAAGCCATCTCTTTCTTTCCCTTACCTCTATCATAGCTCAGAGTCTCTTTAATCTTGTAAGGGTTCGTAGTGATCTTCTCATTCTGCTTTCCCTTTTCCTTTGATAGTTGTCTTGAGGAATTCTTCCTTGCCTTGGAGAGATTGGAGGAAATCTTCCACCTTTTCTTGCTTGCTTTCTAATAATATTGGCCTTGGTCCATCGGACTGTGCATTAGCAATATCACTGTTGCTTGCCTCACTCTTCATTGAAGTGTTTGATTTATCATATTGTGTTAAAGTCTAAAGCAAATTTCTTTTGACTTCTTCAAGATATTCATTAAACATCTCACTTTTATCTTCTTCTTGGACCAAAATTCTTTAAGCAATATGTTTAACAGAATTATCTGTTATCAATTTCTTTTATGGTATCACCGTATATTCCTGAATCTTTGCTCGAATCTGATCGATGTGCTCTTGTCCATATGATTGTTTGGTTTTTGGATTTTTTCGGGTTAATTTATCCCAGAAATTATTATAATAGACAAGGTATAGATAAGGAATTTTTTCATCATGGGTAAACCCTACTTCGGGGAGCCACTTATGGATCCATGGGATAGAGAATTCAATGAAAAAGTACATCTGATCAATTTTTTCTAAATTACAAACATGATCAGAGAGGTATAACTCTATGAGAAATGGAGAAACCTTAGTCCATTCTTTATATAAATTTAAATATTCAAACGGTAAAATCTTTACCGAAGGTCCATGGAATGTCTACCATCTTATGAACCTGTTTGTAATTAGTCTGTCAAATACTATGGCACAAATTTTTATAAATCAAGTATGCTTATTTTTATCATTATTATAATAAAAAACCTTGTTAAAGGCC